>NW_015164549.1:2317-2599 GCF_001447785.1 Gekko japonicus | reverse complement strand
AAACATATAGAGGTTTGGAATGTTTAGATGAAGATAGTGTTACCTTGAAGTTTAAGAGGATAAGGGGAGAGTAAAGATAGAAATGTAAACGGGAAAAGGGGGAAAGGGGGGAAGAGCATTGCGGGAAGCCACCAAAGGGGGGGGAGGAGTTAATAGAAAGGGATATGTGATAAAAGAATTGTAATGTAATGTTGAATGTGTTGTTATATCCAAAAATAAAAGTTTTGACAACAACAAAAAAACCTCCAAAGAAGGAGAGCCCACCACCTCCCGAGGAAGACT
>NW_015164549.1:0-2296 GCF_001447785.1 Gekko japonicus | reverse complement strand
CCGCTCTGTCAGCAAGTTCTTTTTCACGTTTAGCCAAAAACTCTCTTGATTTAATTTAAACCCGTTGGTTCTTGGGCAACGGAAAACAACTCCGCCCCATCCTCTATAGGACAGCCCTTCAAGTACTTGAAGACGGTGATCATATCACTTTCCGGACCTATTCTGTAATCATGATGGTCACAAAATATATATTTCTCCACCACTCTTTTATCTATGCAGCATCATACGATGACTCTTTTCTGGACAGTGAGTGGCCTAAACAATTCTGAACGTCCTTCTGGAAATAACGATTGCTCAGCAGTCCCACGGTGAAATGGTTTGCCAAGCACATTGCAAATAAAATCTCCCACATCCGTACGGGCCTTGACCCGTCTTCAGGGCAGCAGCTTTTCATCAGTGACGTCTTCATCCGATGTCGCAGCTGCTTTTAGGAATGTCCGTGGCTGCAGCCAGAGGGTGCGGACAAGGGAAGCTTTTTGACCTATGCTCTAGATCAGGGGTGGCCAAACTTGAGAGCCACATAGAATAAATGTCGGATGTTTGAGAGCTGCAAGACACGAATAGATATCACACACACGTTTTTATTGAAATATATGCACATTTGTGTTTTATTAACATATGAGACTGCCAAAAATAAAAATAAAAGGGGTAAAAACTGATATGTCAGAACCCACAGCTAACAACGAAGTACACGCATTCAGGAACGGTTATACTTTTATTGCAAAGCTATAGATGCAGTAACACAGGCACTGTTAAGAATGGCGGCAACCCATAGAGCCTAATAGGATATAGGGTATTCGTATGCACCCCCCCCATGGCATGGGCCAATTAGATACCCTCCCGCGCGCGGGACAAGTTAGGAAACCGTTAGGTGGCTAAAGCTGGGAACCAGGAGTCTCTCATGGTACCTAGGAGACTTCCAGACAACACAACCTCCTCCTGCACATCTGTAGAGATAAGCGTTTCAGTACAGGTGGAACAGCAGGGATAGGAATGCAATAGCAATTAACTAGACACAGAATGAACTCCCCAACCCCCATGGCAGCATAGCTGACAGAGATTGGTAATGATAATTTATTTGTCCAGTGATATTTATTTGTTTGCTAAGCCTCAGCCCTTCCCCCAAGGTTTAGCAATGGGGTTTAGCATTTTTTGCATTTCAACTGTGTGATGTTCTGCAGTCTATCAATCACAATAGGCCTCAACTGGAGCGATTCTGCAGAGGAATGCACTGTATTTGGGTTTAAATTTACTTTATTTGGCGTTTTCTTAGCCATGATTTTAGAAAACCATTACAAATAAAAGTTGATTTCCTTAGTGATGCCATTTGTGTTGGGTTTCTATGACTATTAATTGGGATTTCCTTTTTTTAAATTTCAAGCCACTCTGGGGATTTTTTGGGGGAAAAGCCGTATTAAAATGACACACGTATAATCGTGCCCAGTGAACTTTAGGTCTTGCACAAATCCGTTCTCCTAGGCACACAAGTGACGTGTAGGCTCTGCCCCTTATTGATGCAATTCACAGCGTGAGCAGACAAAAAGGAGGAGGCCCACATGTGGGGACAGGAAAAAGAAGGAGACCAGCAGGAGGGAGGGAAGGAACCTCTCCCACGCCAAGCCGAAAGGCCCAGAGAGAACAATTGGTCCATCCCGGTAGAAGCAGACTGTGGTTGGGTATACACCAAGGTTAACCTGAAATGGATTCATTCATGCAATTTGCATAGAAAAAACCAGACACTGTTACATTCCAATGTTTTCTGTATTGCTCTCCTGTCTTTTTTTCAGCCTTGATTTGGGGCGATTTCCCCCCCTCTGCTTAAAATGCATCAGGACTGAGACATCCCAAGGTGACTGTTCCTGGAAACCCTCCTTGCCTCTCTTCTTTTTAAAGCTTTTCTATTTGCCATGTGTCGTTGCCCATTGGGGTCTTTGATTGCTGGACTTCACAAGGCAACAGAGAGACACACCCTCTTGGTGAAGGCCTTCAACACAATAACAGCAGGCTCCTCTCCTTGGGTTTTATCCACGCACTGCAACAGAATGGGACACTGTACTGCACTGTGTCAGTAGGGCAGCCGTGCTGGTAGGCAGTAGAAGAGCTACATTCAAGTCCAGTAGCACCTCAGAGACCAATGAGATGCTGGAAGCATAAGCTTTCAAGAGTCACAGCTCTCTTCATCAGATACCTCTGGATAGGTAGCTGCGTTAGTCTGTCTGTAGCAGTATATAAGAGCAAGAGTCCAGGAGCACCTTAAAGAATGAAGGAAATTTGTGGCAGGGGAGGAACTTCCGTG
>NW_015164548.1:0-2492 GCF_001447785.1 Gekko japonicus | reverse complement strand
AATACGGAGTCGTCTCTAAATTCCGTCTCTGCAGCCTGAATTTAACAGGTTTCAGCTTCACTCGGGAACGTAGGCCCTGCCAGAGCGAAAGCCGCGGGGTGAGTTGGGTGGGGTGGGATGCCCTGCCGCACAAACATGTTCTTGACTGGACGGGGTGAAGACAGACCGCTTACCTTCGAAGCTAAAGCCTCCTGGCCCACCAAAGAAAGCCTTGAAGATGTTGTTCGCATCGAAGTCTGTTTTGGGGAAGGGGGGGAAGGAAAAAGAAAACAGAGCAGGACAGTTAAGAAGGGACTCCATCTGTCAGCAAGCTGCCAATATGTTTCCCTATACTCTGTTTATGCCCTTGTGTTTCACTATTCTCTGTGTAGGCTCTTATGTTTCCATATTCTCTGGGTATGCGCTTGTTTGCTTTCACTTTCCCATGTATGCTTGGTTATGCGCTTCATTGCCTAGTTGCAGGAACGTCCGTATCTCTCAAGGCCACAGGTGGTTGCTGGCGGGTAGTAGCTTGGGTGATCTCATGGCACTATCCATGAGAAGCAGTATGTTATGATTAAGTAGGAGCGTTGCTTCCCAGGCTCAATGGCGCGCGCGGGAAGTCCCGCAATTGGGCCTCAGCTTTTTGAATTTACTATAATCTATTGGGATCCATACTTATGCCTCATTCTAAACAGTGATCCTGTTATGCACCTATTGCTTCAAATAAAGTAAAACCTTTCTCTACAAGTGTGTGCTTCGTTGATGCGATGGGAGTCTGACACCATCTAAGCCTCTTGGGTTTACAGACCGATTGGCAGCACGAGGGCTCTCGGAATTGGGGAGCCTGATGCCACCGCTCTGGGGGCCGTCCTAAGCAGTCGGTGGGCTCAGAAGGGTGTAACTTTGCCTAGGATGGCCCTGTCAGTCCTCGATGGCTCCTGAGAACCACGGCTTTCCTCTCTTGTCCTTGAGACTGATTTCCAAGCCTCTGACCCCCAAGGTGCCAGACGCCGGGCAAAAGGGACCCACGGGACTTAATGCTGAGCGCTTAAAACACTGTGCTTTCATTTGGACTCCCCCACACTTGTTATCTCTGACTCCCCACCAATGCTCCCTCTAAGCTGTGGAGTCTTGTGAGCAGAAATTCTACTTTGTCAGCTGCTGGCATTAAAGTTGTGAGCGAGCCATTTGGCTCCTGCATAAATCCGTTTGCTCTGGAGCCCCTCCTTCCTGAGCCGAGATGAAAATGCGTGAGCCAGAGGCTAAAAAACTGTGACCTGGCTCACGCTAACTCAGCTTAGAGGGAACACTGCTCCCCACCCCTCCAACGGAGAAAGAGCCGTGCCAACTTGGCACCGCCAAGGTCAACCTCCTCCTCCTTGCGGCTCACCTCCCATGTTCATGCCATCTTCCTCCAGGTCCTGCCCACTGTCATAGCGGGCTTTTTTCTTTGGATCGGAGAGGATGGTAAAGGCTTCGCCGACCTCCTTGAACTTCTTTTCTTCCTCTTTCTGGATCTCGGCGCTCGCGCTGCTGTGCCGGTCTGCCGGTGGGGGGGGGGGGGAGAAAGCGGGGGAGCACTCCGCTGGGGCGCGAAAGAGAAGACACGCTCAAACCAAAGAAGCGAAGATAAGCCGGCAACCGACACACCATGGGGGGGGGGAGAGAAAGCGTGAGAGCACTCAGCTGGGGCGCGAAAGAGAAGACACGCTCAAACCAAAGAAGCGAAGATAAGCCGGCAACCGACACACCAAAAGGTAAACCAAAAAGGATAAGAATCTATGGCAAGAACATTACATAATCCTAGTAAAAAAAGCATCTCCCAAGACACATGTAAGTTAAAAAGCATCTCCCAAACTTCTTCATCTAACTTTTGTTATCAATCTGGTTCCCCAGTTATGGAATATTTGACAAAACAAGCAGATAGCCCTGATGTAATTAATAATCTATGTTTGTGGTAATTTTGAAAGCCGTTTTGGTATCTTTAATATCCGGATTAAAATGGAAAAAAGGAAGACAGCGTAAATATGGTCTACTCACGGCTTAACATTTATATCTAGATTTACATCTATGTATTGTAAACTTATTAATTATTGATGTATCTTTTGTTATTGTATTATATTGCATTGTCCCATCTTGCTATATTTATTTTGAGAAAATGAAATAAAGTTTTATACAAAAGCATACAGCAATACAATATTATGCAAACCAAAGTAAGGGAATATTTAGATTAAAAAAATGTAGACCAAATACATTTCAACTAAAGAGTCTTCTTCAGAGGTCTGTAAAATTAGTATTGCGTGTGTATATATGGGTGGACTAAGTTCTTTCAAGAACGCTTTACAGGCCTTGTTTTGGAAAAACTCTCCTCTTCTTCATTTTTATCCTCCCAGTAGCCCTATGAGGTAGGTTCAGGTCTGAGAGAGAAAAACATTCAGTATTTATCAGCCCTTTTTGAGGCACATTCCTTCTTACAGTTTGGGAACCAGGGAATGAACGGCATGAGCTTG
>NW_015164547.1:0-2636 GCF_001447785.1 Gekko japonicus | reverse complement strand
CCAGGTGGTTGTATCCAAAGGAGAGCTCAGGGGAGGAGGTTGCATCAGAACACAAACACTCCGTGTCTAACTGACGAACAGAAGTAGGAAGAATATGTTATCCAAAACAATCTTAACAATTCTTAACAGTTCAAATATGTGTCAGATTCACTGAAGCCAGCCGTGCATAGCTGCTACTCCTACAACATGGAACTTTTGTTTCCCTGCGGAACGTTTGCTCTCCCGAAGCATCTTATACAAAAGGTTAGTGAACTTTACTTGGATTTTTGTCTTTTGTATTAAGTACTATTGGATCCTAACCAGTGGTCCCTGTCCCTCTAAGCTGAGTTAGTGTGCGCTGGCTCACAGTTTTTTAGCCTCCAGCTCGCTGATTTTTGTCTCAGCTCAGGAAAGATGGCTCCAGAGCAAACTAATTTATGCAGCAGCCAACTCGCTCGCTCACAACTTGAATGCCAGTAGCTCACAATGTAGAATTTTTGCTCACAAGACTCCACATCTTAGAGGGAACATAAAGGTAAAAGTAAAGGTTCCCGTGCTCGAAAGCCAGTCGAGTCCGACTCTAGGGTTGCGGTGCTCATCTCCGTTTCCAAGCCGAAGAGCCAGCGCTGTCCGAAGACGTTTCCGTGGTCATGTGGCCGGCATGACTAAACACCAAGGTGCACGGAACGCTGTTACCTTCCCACCGAAGTGGTACCTATTTATCTACTTGCAATTCCTTGCTTTCGAACTGCTAGGTGGGCAGGAGCTGGAACTAGAGACGAGGGCTCACTCCGTCATGCGGCACACTCGGGTCTCAAACTGCTGAACTACCGACCTTCCACAGCCTGCAGTTCCGCGTCTTAACCACTTGAGCCACCGCAGCTCCAGAGGGAACATAACCCTTTAAGAAATCATAAGAGTGTTTGAATGTGACAAATATTTGAACTGTTAAGAATTGTTAAAATTGTTTTGGATAACCTATTCTTTCTGCTTCTGTTCGTAAGTTATACAAGGAGTGTTTTGTGTTTTGATATGACCTCCAGGCGGTGGCTGGAGATATCCTGCTGTTACAACTGATCTCTAGGCAACAGAGATCAGTTCATCTGGAGAAAATGGCTGCTTTCGGAGGTGGACTCTATGGCATTTGTATTCCCTTGAAGTCCCTCCTCTCCCCAAACCCCATGCTCCTCAGCCTCCACTCCCAAAATCTCCAGGTATTTCAGAAGAAGAAGAAGAGGAGGAGGAGGAGAAGAAGAAGAAGGAGATTGGATTTATACCCCACCCTTCACTTGGAGTCTCAGAGCAGCTTACAATTTCCTTTCCTTTCTCCTCCCCAGAACAGACACACTGTGAGGTAGGTGGGGCTGAGAGAGCTCTTTTGAGAACTGCTCCTGAGAGAACAGCTCTGAAAGAACTTGTAAGTGACCCAAGGTCACACCAGCAGCTGCATGTGGCGGAGTGGGGAATCAAACCCGGTTCTCCCAGACTGGAGTCCATGCTCCTAACCACTACACCAAACTGGCTCAACAGACCACTACAACCATAGCCACCAACTCTATGGCAACATAAACCTTGAACACCATCAGTGGATCCAGCAAATATCAGCCATACCATCTCTGGTTATACCCCTGCTTATCCTCGAATATGATTTATGGCATCACGTTTCAGCAATGCCCTTCCACCCTCTACGTTGGACAAACAGGCCATTCTCTGTGACAAAGAATAAATGGGCATAAGCCTGACATTAGAAACCACAACATTAAAAAAACAGTGGTGGGACATTTTAACCTTTTAGGACATTCAGTTGCTGACCTAAGAGTAGCAGTTCTCGTAAAAAGGGAGATTAGAGAGACTGCTGAATTACAACTGATAATGAAGCAAAAGGCAATGCATCCTCCTGGACAGAATCGAGACCTAGGTTTCCTGTCATTACCAATGCTGGTTTCTCCATGCACATTACCCCTCTGCATATCTCCCCTAAATCCAATCACACCTGCTATTGTCATTCACCTGCTATTGTCATTTGCCTGCTAATGTCATTCAGCATCTGAAATCACTCCACTTTCCAATAAATAGGACAGATGGACTCCCATTCTAGCTGTATCTGAGGAAGTGAGCAGTGACTCACAAAAGCTCATACCCTGCCACAAATTTTTGTTAGTCTTTGCTACTGGACTCTTGCTTTTTTCTACTGCTACAGACAGACAAACACGACTACCCATCTTGATCTATTACAATGGATTGGATCCTATAGATTTGTTCCACTAATGTTAGCAGCTTCCTCTAGGGCAAAGGTAGTTCCCCTGACGCAAGAGCCTTTCCACTAGTGGAATAGCTTCTTGTGTCAATGGAAGGCACCTTAAGCCAGAAAAAGATGCTGCCATTCACAGAACACATTCACAGGATCCCTTACAATGGAATTAAAAATCTTGGTTGCAGGAGCATATCTGTTAACCAATCTATTCATTGCCTTGGATGGATTCTGATGCCATAGGAAGGTATTCCAATGATATCAAGGCATGAAAAAAATGTAGCCTCCCAAGACTCAAAGGCTGTGTCATTGAGGGTAGTTCTAAAGCAAAATATATGTGACCTGAGCTTTTAAGCAGAATGATTCCTGTAATATACATTGGACTAGGAAAAAGGCCCGTTGTGGA
>NW_015164546.1:0-2679 GCF_001447785.1 Gekko japonicus | reverse complement strand
GGCACACGTTTATTAAATTGGAGGCTATCTCTTTTTGGGAAGAAGCAAAAGCAGAAGAAGCAGAAGAAGCAAAAGCAGAAGAAGAAGCAGCAGAAGAAACAGCAGAAGAAGCAGCAGCAGAAGCAGCAGAAGCAGCAGAAGAAGAAGAAGCAGAAGCAGAAAAAGAAGCAGAAGAAGAAGAAGAAGAAGACCCAACTTGTTAAAATAATGAATCATGTGGTTTGGCCCTGAGGAAGAGGGGGAGGAAGAGGAGGCGATGGGATTTATAAACCACCCTTCACTTGGAGTCTCAGAGTAGCTTACAATCTTGTTTCCCTTCCCCTCCCCACAACAGACACCTTGTGAGGTAGGTGGGGCTGGGAGAGCTCTCTCGAGAACTGGTCTTGAGAGAAAAGCTCTGAAAGAACTTGTGACACAAGGTCACACCAGCAGCTGCATGTGTAGGTGTGGGGAATCAAACCCGGTCCTCCCAGATTAGAGTCTGCGTTCCTAACCACTACACCAAACTGGCTCTCAGGAGACAAGATTCATTTGAGAAGACAAGAATGCTAGAAAAAGTCAAAGGCAGCAGGGAAAGATTTTTTTTACATGAAGTAGCTTGACTGAGTCAAGGAAGCCGTGGCCCTCAGTTTGCGAGACCTGAGCAAGGCTGTTAAAGAGAGGACATTTTGGAGGTCATTCATTCATAGGGTCACCATGAGAGAAGTTTCAGAACTTAACAAGGGATGCTCTTATTTAGGTTTGTGGTCTTTTTCTGGACTTCTGAAGCTTTACAATAGCCTTGTTGAGAGCTGGTTTGACCATAACAGTATCCCACAGTATTCCAAAAGTAGCTGTACCGGGGATCATTTCCTGCAGGAGCGCACAGGAGCAGACCTCCGGCAGTAAAGAGCCCAGGGGGCGGGCACATGCAAGAAGCCCCGCCCCCTGCTCCCAGCAGCCCTCAGTCAGAACAAAAAGCAGCCAGGTAAGCTGCAGAGCTCCCCCCCCCCGCCCAAAACAGTCCCGGGGCACCTTTAAGACCAAGTTTTATTCAGGTACAAGCTCTCCCTCCTCTGCGAGGACAGATCTGCACGTTCCCCCCCCCCAATAGCTCGCAATCCAAAACAGTCCAGTGGAGCCTGAGCGGTGGGTGTTGCTTTCTGACACACTACCGGTGGTGTCAGGGGGTGTGGCATATGCAAATAAGTTATGCTAATGAGGTACGCTAATGAGCTCCTGCACCTCTTTTTCTACGAAATGACCCCTGAGCTGTACCATACATTTACATCAAGGCATTAAGATGCTGGGTTTAAAAAAAACAACAACTCTGCCTTAATTCCAAAAATTGCCTTTACCTCTTTCACTGTTAGTACACACTGCACTGATATTTTCATTGAGCCTCCCCCCACCCATGCTCCAAGTTCTCTTTCTTGCAGTCAGTTCAGATTTCATCAGCAGATATGTGAAGTTTACAGTTTTCTTTTTTACCCCAATGTGCATCCCTTCCCAGGACTGGAGCGCACACTGTGTCAACTAAAACGTTTTTAAAAGCCCCTTTTGGTGGGGGAAGATGCCTTTTGTCACCTTGGATGGAGACATTCGGGGCACAGTGCTGGGCCATTCATCTGGACGAATAATTTCCCCTTCTGCAATTGCTCGCCGTTTAACTCTCTTTTGTGTTATCCCAGCTATTTCTGGCACCGCCTTCCATTCCCTCTGCGGTTTCTTTGGGCACTCAGACGGACAAACATAAGGTAGGAATCGGATGACCAAGGACTGAGCTGGCAGCAGTTCACATCTTTGAAGGTTCATACTGTTGGGCATGAGAATGGAATTTACTAGTTGGCTACACAGTTTGAAATATCCTCTTTTCAGTTTTGCTTTCTCCTAATCAGAAATGGAGGAAGAGGAGGAGATTGGATTTATACCCTGCACTTCACTACCTGAAGGAGTCTCAGAGTGGCTGACAATCTCCTTTCCCTTCCCCTCCCTACAACAGACACCCTGTGAGGTAGGTGGGGCTGAGAGAGCTCTTTCCAGAACTGCTCCTGAGAGAACAGCTCTGAAAGACCTTGTAACTCACCCAAGGACACACCAGCAGCTGCAAGTGGAGGAGTGGGGAATCAAACCTGGCTCTCCCAGATTAGAGTCCTCGCTCCTAACCACTGCACCAAACTGGCTCTCAGTTTATTTTATTTTATTCGCATTGTTTATATCCCGTCTTTCTCCAAAAGGAGGACCTGAAGACTCTTTACATTGTCTTCCCTCCTCCATTTTATCCTCACAACAACCCTGTGAGGTAGGTTAGGCTGAAAAGGTGTGACTGGCCTTTGATCACCCAGCAAGTGTCCATGGCAGAGCAGGGATTCGAACCTGAATCTCCCACAGCCTAGTTGAACACTCTAACCACCACACCACACTGGCTTGAGATGAGAAGAAAAGAGCTCTTGGGGAAACGGTGAGGATTTTTGACACCGTTTTCTGTTTCACCTGCAATTAACATTATTTTTTGTCAACAGAGTATAACCAGCATAGAAACGGTGTAAAAACCAGCGTGTACAGTTTGTTCAGGGACAGCTACAATAACAAGGTGGACCACAGCAAATCGCAATGACAACGGACGTGCTTTCATGCACACTGATTAATGCAGTTTCAATCCACTTCAAGGACTGTTTGCAAGTGGATTTTGCCATTCTG
>NW_015164545.1:0-2685 GCF_001447785.1 Gekko japonicus | reverse complement strand
ATGGCTAGAAGCCCTTCGCCGGGCCTCTTCGGGGGGGACAACGAGCCTGCGTACCCCCTCCTTCCCGTTCGTGCGCAGCTTGCATTCCCGGGAGGTCTGGGAGATGTGACTGCTCAGCGTGCCGCCATCCACCGGAAGTCTCAGCAAGTCACATAATTTTAAAAGGTTCCAAATCAAGAATCCTCCTATGATGGAGGCAGCTTTTCCGATTCATCTCCTTCTCCAGTGAGGAGGAGGAGGACGAAAAGCAGGGTGGGCTCTTTGCTTTGGGGGCTCACTGGGACAGAGACATATATTTTAAAAATAACACAGAATTCAGAGATATAGATAGTTTGATTAAAGCACTTTTTGTATGTATAACGGAAAATATGTTAATTATATGTATATGCCTATCTTGCATAACCCTGTTGTTAATGAGAAAATTGAATAAAACTGAATTGAAAAAAAAGAGAGACGAGACTATAAACATCTCTAAGATGATCTTTCAAGCTCCTTCAATGGCTACGTCCCTCAGTGACTTCTTCTTCTTCTTTTTACTGTTTTCAAAGATAGCAACTTTTGATGGTATTTTCTGTAGAACACATTTGGTCATTCTGTTAAGCATCCACGATGCCGTTTCCCTTCATTCTTAGGCCCTTCCACCTGTATGCAGTGGAGTGAAGCAATGCCAAATAGATCTGATTTCAATATCCGCCTCAATGGTAGTGCATTTAACCTTGGTGAATAAATTACGGGAAAACAATATTCAGTTTGCTCAACTTCCATATTGTTTGAATGCTATTTGGTGCCTCTGCCCTCCGCTTCTGCTTCATGTTCTTAGCTCTGTTTTTCTCCTTTAATGCCACTCTCCTCAATCTCATTGGTTCAAACTGCCATTGGATTTGACTGTTTGGATGGCCCACATCAGTGACATCATTCTCACGTCAATGATAGCACTGTTGAACATCACTGACAGAGCTCTGAAAAGCTACCATTGGCCTCTGGAAAAAAGATATGCTCTGTTGTTGTCATCATCTCCCCGCCCACAATCCCACACACACATTTAAAAAACAGACACAATCCACACATATGGCAAGAAAGGAAAGCCTCCCTAAGAATACAAAATCACTAACTTTAACCCTTTGCTGAAGTGGAAAACAGCTCTTGCCAGAGAATACAGGCTGAGATTTCAAGTCAAGCAAAGGGTTAAAGTGGCACCTGGTATTTTTGGCCCCTGTGCGACAGAGTGTTGGACTGGATGGCCCATTGGCCTGATCCAACACTGGCTTCTCTTCTTACGTTCTTATGAGCAGTAATGGATTCCTTGAGGGGTTGTTAGTTGTTGCTGATGTCCCAATGTTACAGAACCAGTGCAGGGTGAAGACAGGAGAGCAAAATGTCCCAGGTAAACTGCCTGGCTTCTTGGGACTTCCAGAATAACTCAGATTTGAGGGACTTTACACCCCAGCCCAGCAGCTGTTAACAAAACTACGTTGCTATAGTCCAGGGCCCCCCAACATGGTGACTGGCCACTGAAGATCTTCTGACTGGCCATTGAAGATTTTATTTGCTGTGCAGATTTTATGGCAGCCAGGGGTCATTTTGTAGAAAAAGAGGAGCAGGAGCTTATTAGTATAACTCATTAGCATACGTTATTTGCTTATGCCACACCCCCTGTTATCACTGGAAGTGTGTCAAAAGGCAACACCCACCACTCAGGATCCACTGGACAGTTTTGGATGGTTAGCTATTGGGGGGGGGGGATGCAGATTGGTCCTCGCAGAGGAGGGAGAGCTTGTACCTGAATAAAAGTTGGTCTTAAAGGTGCCACTGGACTGTTCTGGACTGGGGGCCTGGGGGGGGGGGCTCTGCAACATACCTGGCTGCTTCTTGCTCTGACTGAGAGCTGCTGGGAGCAGGGGGTGGGGCTTGTTGCATGTGCCTGCCCCCTGGGCTCGTTGGTGTAGTGGTTAAGTGCGCGTACTCTAATCTGGGAGAACCAGGTTTGATTCCCCACTCCTCCACTTGCACCTGGCTGGATGACCTTGGGCAAGCCATAGTTCTGATAAGAGCTGTTCTTGAAAAAGAGCAGTTTCTGTCAGAGCTCTCTCAGCCTCACCTACCTCACAGGGTGTCTGTTGTGGGGAGGGGAAGGGAAAGGAGTCTGTAAGCTGCTCCGAGACACCTTTGGGTAGTGAAGGGCGGGGTATAAATCCAATCTCTTCTCTTCTTCTTCTTCTTTACTGCCGGAGCTCCGCTCCTGTGCACTCATGCAGGAAATGACCCCTGATGGCAGCCATTTTGTGGCTGCACCCACTGTCCTGTGATGGAATACCAAGGTGAACGCAGCCTCAAAAAGGTTGGGAATCCCTGTTATGGCCAACAAGATTAAATGGGCAAAGGAGGTCAACATTAATTGAGTGCAACACTGAGACAATGTAAGTGCATAGGAGTGGGCCGTCAGAGATCCTTAGTGACACTCATAAAAAAATGAATACAAAATGAGGTAAGTATCTTGGACTCTTCTACTGGCTGGAGCGGAGCTTGAGGAAACTCACTGTATAATGGCCCTGATTCATGCAATGAGTGCTGTTCAACTTTTGTTGCTCTGAGTGGAAAACTTATCATGGGGATGCTTGTCACCGTGGCAACCGCAAATCTATAGCTCAGCTCTCGTTTTTTTTAAAATCCCTTTGTCTCGAATGC
>NW_015164544.1:1861-2758 GCF_001447785.1 Gekko japonicus | reverse complement strand
CAACCATGGTGGAAGCCCTGAGCCACTGGCCCCTGTGACCACTGCCTGTCCTAGCCCCCCCTAACTGAAGCAGACCAATAGAAGTAAAGTAAAAACTGGAATTGCTAGCACTTTATTTTATTTTTATTTATTTATTTATCCTTGGATTTATATCCCACCCTACCCCGAAGGCTCAGGGTGACTTTAATATTATGTTTAATTTTCACACTGTTTTTATATTACTGTATTATTATTTATTAGGAATTAATGTAATGAATCATGTTTTATGTATTATGAGAAATTTTATTCTGTTGTAAGCCGCCCGGAGCCAGCCTAGGCCAAAAGGGTGGGATAAAAATCAATAAAATAAAAATAAATTAAAAAATAAAACTAATGTCTGCTAAGAGAAAATCAGCATAGCTTCTGCAAAGGGAAGTCCTGTCTCACTAACCTCTTGTACCTCTTTACGCAGATTAACAAACATATGGATAAGAGCAACCTGGCAAACATTGTATACAAGGACATCCAAGAGGCTTTTGACAAGGTATCCCATCAAAGACTCCTGAGTAAGTGTAGCAATTATGGGAGAAGAAAACTGGTTCTCTTATGGATTAAAAGCTGGTTAAATGGCAAGAAGCAGAGAGCAAGAATAAATGGACAGTTCTTGCAATAGAGGAAAGTGAGCATTGAAGTCCCACAAGGATCAGTACTGGTGGGACTGGTGCTATTTAGTTTGTTCATAAATTATTTGGAACTGGGGGTGAGTAATGTGGTAGCCAGGTTTGCAGGCAATACCACAATATTCAGGACTAGGGAGGAAGGCCCGTTGCGAAGGGCGATACAACGGGCGGCTAGCTGGGCCCCCCGCCTCCTTCCCCTCTCCGCCGTGACCCAGGCGGCGGCCGGTCATAGGCCGCC
>NW_015164544.1:699-1436 GCF_001447785.1 Gekko japonicus | reverse complement strand
CCTCCAGCCCCCGGGAACGTGAAGCTGCATCTGAGGTGGGACTGAGACGACGTGGCCAGTGGGACGTGGCCACGCCGTTGACGGACAGCCGAGCCGTCCTAACACTGTAGGGGCGCATTGCGTGCAGTTTGCATCTTACTGCTTTATAATATAGAGAGAAGAGATGGTGAAGGCAGATTGTGAAGAGCTACAGGAGAAGAAGAAGAGAAGAAGAAGTGAAGAGATTGGATTTATACCCCGCCCTTCACTTGGAGTCTCAGAGCGGCTTACAAACTCCTTTCCCTTCCCCTCCCCACAACAGACACCCTGTGAGGTGGGTGGGGCTGAGAGAACTCTGACACAAACTGCTCTTTTTCAAGGACAGCTGTGCCAGAGCTTGTGACTGACCCAAGGTCACATCAGCAGGTGCAAGTGGAGGAGTGGGGAATCAAACCTGGTTCTCCCAGATTAGAGTCCGCGCACTTAACCACTACACCAAAATGGAGATTGTATTTATACCCCGACCTTCACTACCCAAAGGTGTCTCAGAGCGGCTTACAAACTCCTTTCCCTTCCCCTCCCCTCCCCACAACAGGCACCCTGTGAGGTAGGTGGGGCTGAGAGAGCTCTGACAAAAACTGCTCTTTTTTAAAGAACAGCTCTTATCAGAACTATGGCTTGCTCAAGATCATCCAGCCAGGTGCAAGTGGAGGAGTGGAGAATCAAACCCGGTTCTCCCAGATTAGAGTCCGCACACT
>NW_015164544.1:0-677 GCF_001447785.1 Gekko japonicus | reverse complement strand
GCACACTTAACTACTAAGCGGGCAGCAGGGCTCTTTTTGTAGAAAAAGCCCAGCAGGAACTCATTAGCATAATAGGCCACACCCAACAACAGGAACTCATTAGCATATTGGGCCACACCCCTGACAGCACAGCTCATTAGCACATTAGACCGCACCCCCATGTTACCAGAAGTGTGGTTATCCAGCCACACCCACCTTTTGCTTGTTATTCTGTTTACCTTGTTTGTTGTCAAAACCCAGGGCTTTTTTTGTAGCAGGAACTCCTTTGCATGTTAGGCCACACACCCCTAATGTAGCCAATCCTAATCAGTTTCTGCTGTTGGGTGTGGCCTATTATGCTAATGAGTTCCTGCTGGGCGTGGCCAACTTGGGAGCCAGCCGGAACTCCGTTCCTGCGTGTTCCTGCTCAAAAATAGCCCTGGCGGGCAGCAATGTGGCAAATGAAGTTCAAGGTGGCTAAGGTGTTGCATATTGGAGGGGGGAACTTAGATATACACTGACTGGAGTCTGAACTAGCTGAGACTGAAAGAGATCTTGGGGTTGTAGTGGAATGCTTGATGAAACTGTTGACTCAATGTGTGGCAATGGAGAAAAGGCAAACTCCATTCTAGGAATGGTTAGGAATTGTAATACCCTTGTATAATGTTGTGGTTAGGGTTCCCAAATCCCCCCGGGGG
>NW_015164543.1:0-2766 GCF_001447785.1 Gekko japonicus | reverse complement strand
GCGCACTTAACCACTACACTAAACTGACACCAAAATGCAACAAGCTTGTTCCGGTTGTGTGAGGTTCTCCCTCAGCAGGGGTCCACCATGTGGTGGCGGCCTGGCACATGTTTTTAGAAAGTGGGTGGGGTTAGATGGGGCTTTTGCCCAGCAGGACGTCTGATTGGCCTTTGGAGATCTGATTGGCTGTGCAGGCTTTTTTAGAAGTGTCTAAAAGAGGAGGCGGTTTATGATTCCGGGAGATCTCCAGGCCCTGCATGGAGGCTGGCAAGCCTACATTGAACCCAGATTCTGGATCTTGTTGCTAAACTTGAACTGCTAACTCTGTAAACCACACTCTGAGTTTGCAAGAAAGGCTGCCTGAGAAAATTCCTGCAGATTTGGGGTTCAGTGCCTGGGGAAGGCAAAGTTCAGAGGGTGGAGGCAGCTCCGTGGAGATGGGAGGCCACAGAGCCTGCCCTCTGAAGGTGCCACTTTCTCCAGGGGAACTGATCTCTGTAGCCTGGGAATCAGCTGTCATTTTGGGAGAACTCCAGGCCCCACCTTGAGATTGGTAACCCGACCTGCAAGCAGCCATGGCTCAGTGGCAGAGCATCTGCCTGGTATGCAGAAGGTCCCTGGTTCAGTCCCTGGCATCTCCAGTTCAAGGATCAGGCAGCAGGTGATGTGAAAGGCCTCCGCCTGAGACCCTGGAGGGCTGCTGCGGATCTGAGTAGGTTTTTGGAAAGACTGACTTTGATGGACCAAGGGGGGGTCTGACTCATTGGAAGGCCCGCTTCACGGGTGTTCATGTGCGTGTTCATTACGAAGCCCAATTCCCCCAGCGTTTTTAGAGGGAAACTGAAATGTCTCCTCTGTTTGGAGAGCAATTTCTGTTCTGCTTCCTGTGGTTTGCTTCTTTCTCATTTGCACAAATGCTCAGTTTGGGGGAAGGGGGGGGGAGAGGAAAGGGAAGGAGGAACCTCTGCCTGGGCTGGAGCTGGAGTAAAGTATGTGCTAAGGCCCCAAATTTTCAGTTTCCCTACGTTATAAGAACATAAGAGAAGCCATCTAGTCCAACCCTCTGTTGCACAGTGGCCAAAAATACCAGGTGCCATCAGGAGGCCCAGCAGTGAGGTGACATCAGGAGCAGTGGGGCCAGGACACTAGAAGCCCTCCCACTGTTGCCCCCCCCCAACACCTTTGGATTGCAAAATCGCAGATCTACCATGATGTAGGCAAGATTTTGACATCAGACTTCAAGACTTTCAGCTAAGGGTTGCCAACTCTGGGTTGGGAAATTCCTGGAGATGTGAGTGTGGAATCGGGGGGAGGGGACCTATTTTCTCCAGGGAAACTGACGTCTGTAGTCAGGAGATCAATTACAATTCTGGGAGATCTCCAGGGCTCCCCCTTGCAGGTTGGCAGCCCGAACTTCAGACATGCTGGTGTCTGTTTTTCTATGGGGGGTGGGGTTTTGAGTAGAGATTCACGTGTGCAGAGAGCCAGTTTGGTGTGGTGGTTAAGTGCACGGACTCTAATCTGGGAGAACTGGGTTTGATTCCCCCAGTCCTCCACTTGCACCTGGCTGGATGACCTTGGGCAAGCCGTAGTTCTGATAAGAGTTGTTCGTGAAGAAGAGCAGTTTCTGTCAGAGCTCTCTCAGCCCCACTTACCCCACAGGGTATCCGTTGTGGGGAGGGGAAGGGAAAGGAGATTGTAAGCCGCTCTGAGACTCCTTTGGGTGGTGAAGGGCAGGGGATAAATCCAATCTCCTCCTCCTCCTCCTCCTCTTCTTCTTCTGAGTTGCAAACAGAAGTTACAAATGGGGCACCAGGATCCTCCAATGCTTGGGGACAGGTTTCATTTTGTTTTGTCTTAGCAAGTGCGGCCCAGAATGGTTCCAGACGTTTCGCCCCTGCCCTGTGCCTTCTTATGCTCTCTTCTCATGGCCCTCCTCCTTGGTCGCCATGTTGGTCTGAAGCAGCAGAACCAAGCAGGAGTCCAGGCAGGCACCTTTGAGACCAACAGCGTTTTGTTCTGGGTATCAGCTTTCGTGTGCAGGCACTACGTTGTTGTTCAGTCGCACAGCCAAGTCCGCACAGAGGGTTTGTTCCGTGCACCCCAGTGGGTTTTGTTGGGCCCACAACGCTGTCGTGGGGCTGTCCACCTTCCAGATGCTTCCCGGCTTCACTGCATTTCCCCAAAACCTGTTCTGTTTCAGTCTTTCCTGAAGGTGGCACATACCAGAAGATGCAGATTCATGCCCTGCCCTGCCTGCATCCAACCTGCCCACCCCCGGTCCACTGTTCCCTCTAAGCTGAGTTAGTGTGAGCTAGCTCACAGTTTTTTAGCCTCCAGCGCACACATTTTTGTCTTAGCTCATGCCGCCCGCAGGAAAGACTGAAACAAAGCAGGAAAGTGACATCCCCCCCCCGGGGCTTTCCCCCTCTTTTAAAAATTGGTAGTGGGTGTATGACAGGGGCAGCATTACCCTGCCAGGCCCTCCCTGGCCACCAGCAGGGGATGAGGGGGTCCGCTTGCCAGAGACAGGTGAGGAAAGTCCTGGAGATTTGGGGGTGGGCCCTGGGAAGGACAGGGGGACCTCAGTGGGTATGGAACCATAGAGTCCATCCTCTGAAGCGTCTGTTTTCTCCTGGGGAGCTGATCCCAACTGAAGGCTGGCATCCCTGAGCGCAGGCAAGGAATCCCTCCCTCCCCCGGTGTGGAGGCAGCCCTCGGTTTGTAGGTGAAGAACAGAGACAAGCGCAGGCATTCTTTCTTTTT
>NW_015164542.1:2051-2722 GCF_001447785.1 Gekko japonicus | reverse complement strand
GACTCCGATGTGGCTAGGGTGCGATGGACTGTGCTGCAGTCTTGCCGACCTTGCTCGTAGGCCGTGTCCAGAGTTAAGTCGTCCTGCCTGACTAGGCGTCGGCGCAACTTGGACTCTCGGATGCCCACGATTAATTGATTAAGCAGCGTGTCTTCCAGGCTAGGAAAAGCACACCGCGTGGCGGCTCATCAGAGGCCCGCCAGGAACTCAGCAGCTCTCTCCTCGGGGCCTTGGACTCTCGCAAAGAAGTCCACTCGCTCTGCGAGTTTGGTCGGCTTTGGAGCGAGGTGGTTTGTGAGGGTCTTAACGAGCTCTGCGAAGCTCTCCTCCTGTACCTTGCGGGGTGCGATCAGATCCTGCAGGAGAAGGAGGGTGTCCATTCCACAGAAACAGATGAGATTTGCCCTCTTCAAATCCAAATCGGTGATGTTCAGGCACTTCAGGTAGTTCTCGAGAATCATTACCCACGTCTCCCATTGCTCGGGATGGGAGAGGTCGAAGCAAGCGATGCCCTCGGCGGAGGTTGAGGCGGCAGCGGAGGAAGAGGAAGACAGGGTGGAGGCCAGAGAATACATGTTCTCTAGTTCGCTACTTCGGTTGCGAAGAGATGGATTATGAGGTCTCGGGAGCGAGGCGCGGCGAGGTCTGACGGAGCGAGGCGCTTGCGATGA
>NW_015164542.1:0-1247 GCF_001447785.1 Gekko japonicus | reverse complement strand
GGGTGCGATGGACTGTGCTGCAGTCTTGTTGGCCTTGCTCGTAGGCCTGGTCCAGAGTTAAGTCGTCCTGCCTGACTAGGCGTCGGCGCAACTTGGACTCTCGGATGCCCACGATTAATTGATTAAGCAGCGTGTCTTCCAGGCTAGGAAAAGCACACCGCGTGGCGGCTCATCAGAGGCCCGCCAGGAACTCAGCAGCTCTCTCCTCGGGGCCTTGGACTCTCGCAAAGAAGTCCACTCGCTCTGCGAGTTTGGTCGGCTTTGGAGCGAGGTGGTTTGTGAGGGTCTTAACGAGCTCCGCGAAGCTCTCCTCCTGTACCTTGCGGGGTGCGATCAGATCCTGCAGGAGAAGGAGGGTGTCCATTCCACAGAAACAGATGAGATTTGCCCTCTTCAAATCCAAATCGGTGATGTTCAGGCACTTCAGGTAGTTCTCGAGAATCATTACCCACGTCTCCCATTGCTCGGGATGGGAGAGGTCGAAGCAAGCGATGCCCTCGGCGGAGGTTGAGGCGGCAGCGGAGGAAGAGGAAGACAGGGTGGAGGCCAGAGAATACATGTTCTCTAGTTCGCTACTTCGGTTGCGAAGAGATGGATTATGAGGTCTCGGGAGCGAGGCGCGGCGAGGTCTGACGGAGCGAGGCGCTTGCGATGAACGGTGATTCCGAGACGAAGTGGCGGAACGCGGCGGTGGTCTCGATGGGAGCTCGGTGCAGGCTTGGTCTCGTCCGGGTCCTGTTCAGGGAAGGTAGAATCCCACCTTCGTCGCCAGTGAAAAGTACTGAGAAGCGTTGAGTGATTTCAGCAAAGTACTTTTATTCAGAAGGAACAAGACAAAGAAAGCTGGCTCGCAGGCCGGTTTATATGCACTGAAAACCCACCACCTAAATACACCCCCTATTTCCCTATAAGCTATTTACAGTGGCCGAGAGTCCCATAGGCTCTCGGCGGACCTGGCCCTCTGATAGGTGCAGGCTAGGATCCGCTTGGCTATTGTCTTTAGAGGAGCGAAGCTCCGATGTTCGGCCTGACCGCATGGCCCAACGGTCGCGCACGTGGTCATGGCGGAGTATATTACAGGGGCTGAGCCTATGAACGCTGGCCCCGCCCCCTCTCCGCTGAGACACGCTGTATCTCAGCGCAGCCATTTGCCACATTTCCTCCAGGGGGCAAAACGACCCGTGCGCTTGATCGGCATGCTGATAGCACACGAGTCTCCCTGTCTGTGGTCCCAGCTCCTGCCAACC
>NW_015164541.1:2330-2735 GCF_001447785.1 Gekko japonicus | reverse complement strand
ATGTTAAGCAGTAAAGAGGGAACACTGAGAAATATTTTTTAAATCAAATGCCACTTAAATAACCTGTATCATCCAAATGCAACGAACAATCATATAAACATATGGAGCAGATATGGACATTCTCTTTAGTCTTCTTCTTCCCTCAACATGCATGTCTCTATTTTGCATGAAGAATACTTGCCAAAAAGTTTGAATGAGATCAGAACTGGATATTTCTTACTTTTCTTTAGGGACAGAAACCAACAATTCTGGTAGATTTTTAAAAATTGTTTTGAATGTGCAAATGTTCACCTCTGCAGAGGTCGATCTTGTTCCCCATCTTATATTCTAATTTCCAACAGAGGGCGCCGTGTGCGGATACTTATTTCCACTAACAGGAAGCTCACTCTGCCCCAACAGCTTTCC
>NW_015164541.1:0-1878 GCF_001447785.1 Gekko japonicus | reverse complement strand
CCCTGGCCACCGACAGGGGATTGTGGATAAGGTTGCCAGGTCCAGGCTGGGAAACTCCTGGAGATTTGCGGGTGGAGCCTGGGGAGGACAGGGGGCTCAGCGGAGTACAATGTCACAGAGTCCACCCTCCAAAACATCAATTTTCTCCATGGGAAGTTATCTCTGTAGTCTGGAGATGAGCAGTTATTCCAGGCATCCCCAGGTCCCACCTGGAGGCTGGCATCCCTAGGCAGCACCCTCTGGGTGACTTGATACCACCTGATTTGCATGACTCAAGTAGGCCTAGCTGCTTGCTACTGTTCATCAGCAGCCACCCTATGAAAGCCAGTGTGATGTAACAGAGCTTCAGAGTAGGGTCTGCAAGACCCAGGTTCAGATCCCCATCTTGCAGTGGAAGCTGACTGTGTGATTTTGGACCAGTCACATACTTTCAGCCTAGCCAACCTCACAGGGTTGTTGTGCAGATAAAAAGGAGGAGAGAATAATGTAAGCTGCTTTGGTCCCCACTGTGGAGAAAGACTGTAACTTTCCTAGGTAGAGGCTGTGGGGGAGGAGTGTGGAGATGGAAAGTTGAAGACAGAGAGGCAGATAAAGGTAGGTTGGCTGTTGGGTGGGAAGGAAATTGTGTTGCCAATTCCAGGTTGGCAAATTCCTGGACATTTGAGGGGTGGAGCCTGGGGAGGGTGGGATTTGAGGAGGGGAGAAACTACAGACCAGTATAATGCCATAGACTTCACCCTCCAAACCATACATGGAAGAGAGAGAGAAAGAAAGGGGGGGGGCAGAAGGGAGAAATAGTGTGAGAGAGGTAGGGGGAGAAAGGAGGAAGCAAAGGCGTGAGGAATAGGATAACCATCCCACAAGTTTCTTGCGGGTCTCCACTTGTTCTGTACAATATCAACCTGAAACATTTAGGAGAAATTAACCAGGGACTGAGATAGTTAGACAGTGTTATCGATGCAATAAACATGACAGTGAGCAAACTCCATAGGACAGTGGAAGACAGGAGGGCCTGGTGTGATGTGGTCCATGGGGTCGCGAAGAGTCAGACTCAACCATGAGACTGAACAACAAGAAACCAGGGATTTGTTGGGGTGCCACCAATATGCAGATGACACCTAGCTCTGTTTCTTCCTAGCAACTGAATTGGGTGGGACAGTGGATGTAATGGGACAGATGATGGCTAATAAACTAAAACTCAATCCAGGAAAGACTGAGGTAACTACAGTTAACAACATATCCAGAATCAAAGACTTTGGTTTTGCACCTCACAGAGATTCTAATTGCAGAATGTTTATCACAGTTTTTAATGGCACACAGTACACAATCTCTATTTGTAATGCCTAGGTCAGCAGAGCCTCAGTAAACAGCCAGTTTATAATCTAGATGTAACTCAAAGATGTCCATAATTAGGGTTGCTCAAACACCTACCAGTTTGGCTCACTTTCCATTCACTAGTGGTGATGAGGCAGCCAATTAACCAGTGGGTTGCCCATCTGTCCACAACCTGCTTTTTTGCATTTGCAGGAGGAGGCTACTTGCAGCCATCAGTCCCTGTGCAGCTTGGTTCATTGAATAATTTGTGGTGTCCCTACTTCTAGCAACAACACTGGCCTTTTTATCCATTAACAAGGCAGGATCCAAGAGCATCCTGAAGCTCTGATCTTGATCTACTGAAGACAAGTAAGGCCGGTAAATGAATATCAGTCAGCTTTTTCAACCAGCATTACCTCCATCATATCTGGATTAAATTTGGTTTGACATTTGTTGTGTTCACAACATGGATGGTTTGGCATTTGTATAGCAGTTTAAAGTTTCAAAGCACTTTGCATATATTATGTCAATAATTTAAATAAATGAACTTTATAATTCACCTTT
>NW_015164540.1:0-2761 GCF_001447785.1 Gekko japonicus | reverse complement strand
GTGCGACTGAACAACAACAACAAATGCGTAATGTGGCGCGTCCTATTACAAAACATATGTGCTGGTGTTCATGGATCAGCAGTGAATACCAATGAAACTGCCCACGCAGATGCAGTTGTGGAGTTTGCAGCGGGACAGCCTGGGGTTAAATTTTGGAGGTGCATAGTTTTGAACCTGCCCAGAGGTTCCACATTCTTGACTGAGGAATCCTTCTTCATTATAGATGTGCCAGGAATAATGGCTCAGGATCAATGTTCCCTCTAAGCTGTGGAGTCTTGTGAGCAAAAATTCTACTTTGTGAGCTACTGGCATTAAAGTTGTGAGCGAGCAATTTGGCTACTGCATGAATTCGTTTGCTTTGCAGCCATCCTTCTTGAGCCAAGACAAAAATGTGTGAGCCAGAAGCTAAAAAACTGTGAGCTAGCTCACACTAACTCGTCTTAGAGGGAACACTGCTCAGGATTACTAAGGATTACTCGGGGGAGGGGGGGAATGCTCTCCATATGATCAAAGTCACTTTTTTTTTTTAAGTCTTTTCATCTCTTTCAGGGCTGGGTCTGCAAACAAACAAACAAAAAAAGAAATCCGGTGCCCGGCTTGAATCCAAGATGGTTTCTCCATCTCTTTTCCTTGTAACTCAATGCTAAAATTCCCAGGTAACTTTTATAATCTCTCTCACTCTCCCATTATGTCTTTTCCCTCTTCCCAGCCGCTCCAGCCTGAACGCCAAGACCCACGACAACTTGAAGCTGAACTGCGATGCTACAGACTTCACCGCCGCCATCATCTGCATTCCCACGCCTCCGGCCAACACCCCGGACGAGAGCCGGCCCCCCTCACCTGGAGGACCCGGTGGACCCCTGCGCAATTCCAGTCTCTCCACCCCCTACATCCTCCACGAGACTGTCAAGATCTCCTCCTTGTAAGAGGAGACGGGGTGGGGCGGGGGCACTTGTTCTGACTCCTTTCTATACCCAGAGAGTTGCCGCGGGGGGGGGCCCCCGGGTCTGGCTTCTGAACTGGGGACAAGCTCCTCTGCACAAGCCTTCCACCTCACCCTTACGCCGCAAACAGGAAGTTTTTGCAGGAATGTCACCGTTCCTTTTTTTGTAGGGGTGATACCAGTGGCCACCAATAGGGGGAACCGGTGCACACAGGGGTTTGAATGCCAACCCAGTGCGTGCGCGCACACACCCCCCGCAATCAAAGCCATATGGGAGGTGGGTCCCAGACGCTATGCAAATGCAGAGGGATGGAACGATGCAGGGAAAACTAGGTCTCAAGCCTATGGTGAGCGGAAACATATCCTGGAGACCGTTTCACTGTACCGAGCCCGTTACCCTCAAGTGGGGAATAGGCTGGCAGGGGGAGACAGAGTCGGGGGTGAGCTGCCTCGCCCCCTCTGAGAACGGACGGGGTTTTTAAAGCAGCGGGGCTGGAGAGCATGAACCCTTGGGGGGTCTTTCCACCACGGAGGGAGGGAAGAGGAATCCAGCGGTGGAACTGCCAGACTCTTGGTCAGTCCGACCGGAGTGGGTGACGGGATGACAGTTGCCGAAGGAAAGCGGAAGACTGGGAATTGAGGCGCTCGGGTTCCGTCCCCGGCTGTCGTACGGAAGTGCTGCCAAAGAAGGACGGCAACAGCCGGGTCGGTCTGGATCATATTCCTACCGAGGTAGCCTGCGGGAAGCTGGAACTGCAGAAAGGGAAGGGGGGAGGGAAGAAATAGAATCCACTGAGCTTCCAACAACTTCTTCTGCCTCTGGTGACTGAACCGAGACATTTACTGGGATAGACGGGGTCCATTATCCTTGCTCTCTTTCTCTTCTTCTTCTTCTTCTTCTTCTTCTCTCTCTCTCTCTCTCTCTCTCTCTCTCTCTCTCTGCCTTTCTTTCTCACCCTCGCCCGATGACTTCTGTCTCTGGAAACCTGCACTTAAAAAAAAAAGTCTACTGCGCCAAAACGCTACACCTCACGGGAATTTCATGCATCACTCCCGACCTCCCTGCACCCGTTCCCCCCCACACACACCACGTAGCATCGAGACTGTGCATGTGTAACGAACCTCCAAGAGTGGGAGTCCAAGGCACCGGATACAGGGCATCACGTGCATGCGTAGCTTCCCACTCGCCTTCCCTCCTGGCTGAAGATAATGCAGTGAAGAATCGAACCGGACCTGCAGAGCAGGGGAAGGGTCCGCAGTCCTCCTCCGGACACTGTTAAGGATATTATACATAGAGACTGTGGATACGAACCTCGCCACCTTTCGTTGTAACCAGAGAAGGAACTGAACGTGGTGGAAAGCAGAGAACGAATTGGGGGGGAGGGCAGGGGAAAGATGGATACCGTTCTAGGTATCGGGGCGAGTCATGAGTCCCCTAGCATGCGTCCGATTGGCTAGCTCTCGGCTTCCAAAAAAAAAAGAAAAAGGGTTCTCTCATCAAGAGCAGCCTCTTGTTTTGATCTACTGTCCCTTGTTTATGGTTGTCATAATCTTCTTTTTGCTCGCTGTCTCAGGGGCCTCTCTTTGACGATGAGTGGGGGTTAAACGTGGCCTTGATTTAGAACAAGTCACCAGGCCTAGGAGGCAGGGGGAGAAAACAGTGGCAATACCAGTGGGTCAGAATTGGGACGTGTGATGCAGGGGGAACGAATTTTCTCCGTTCAGTCCCCCAGCCAACCGAGGCGAGGGGATCTAGTGGGCACCGTAACTTGATGTCGTTGGACAGACCCGTGTCAGTCATACAGCACACGGTGTTCC
>NW_015164539.1:0-2764 GCF_001447785.1 Gekko japonicus | reverse complement strand
ATCTCCAATTAAAAGGATCAGGTAGCAGGCGATGTGGAAGAACTCTCCTGAGACCTTGGAGAGCTACCCTGAGTCAAAGCAGCAGTCATTAATAATTATCATATGGCATTGTGTGTAGAATAGCCAGGGGATCCTAAGACTGTCTGGCAGCCAGCAGCTCTAGCTCTTCTAGCATTATGCACCACTCGGTGGTGAGCTAGACATGTTTTTAAGGCAAGAGGCATTTCAGATGTGGCTTGCCATTGCCTGCCTCTGCATCCCAAGCCCTGGTATTCCTTGGAGGTGGCCCTTCCAAACCCTGCTTAGTTTCCGAGATCTGATGGGATTGGACTAGTATGGGCTATCCAGGTCAGGGAAAAAGTAGCGAATACTGATGTTGACAGACCAATGGTCTGACTCATTATAAAGCAGCTTTATGTGTCCTGGATGACTCTGGTCAGGCGACATTCAGGTACAGGCATGCTCTTAAGAAGCCTTAAGCATCCTGTTAGCTTCCCTATATCAGATCATTTAATTCCTGGCAAGAAGTATGCCTCAACAATGTTTTAGCTTCATTGTGGGTCCAGTACACAAGTGATACTAGTCAAGAATTTATATTTCCATCTTAATCTTTTATCGAAACACATCTGTTATATCTTTAACATTGGCTAACTCAACACACATATAGATAATCCATTATTGTTGCATAGTTAATTAAAGGAGGTCTATTAGATGACTCCACAGAAGTATCTTACCCAAACACAAACAGATCACAAGCAAGGAGGCCCTTCTGAGAAGAAGCTCCCAATCAGTTCAGCTTCCTATATTTATAGGTTTTTAAAATCATCTTCTAACAATAGCTAGCTGTCCCGCTTGATAAGGGCACATATTCCTGGCTAACTAATTTACTTATAACTTCAAACACCATACAAAGTTATCTATACTTGAACTATCTTCGTAATATATATAAAGACTTAGTTCATTCTTGCTTCTTTTTATCTTAACAAAGACCAATTCCCCACAAACAGCTGTGCCACCCTCGCTCTTCCTTTCCCCAGTTGCATTGGTCAATTTCACACTATTCACTGTATGGCAACATTTTGACCTGCATCTCCCCCCGATTTCCCCCATGTTTTCTCAATCCTTGTTTTTTGAGATCAAGAAGACACGGGGGGAATCGGGAGAGATGTGGGTCAAAATGCAGCCATGCAGCGAGTAGTGTGAAATTGACCAATGCAACCGGGGCAAATGGAAGAGCGCGAATGGCACAGCTGTTTGTAGGAAATTTGTCAAAGTCTATTTTAAAATGGTGATTACAAGTTTCTCATGCACATGAATATCTGTTGGCCCTCAACCAATACACCATCTCATCTTTGAACTGTATCTTCACCTTTGTGAAGTTCACATTCTTGCCATTCTCAGATGCTTCTGCTCCTGGACCTCGGCACATAATATCTATTGATTTGGTTTAGGTGGCATCTAATCTACAAGAAGCCATATCTCTGGATTTCTACTTTGTTTCTATTCTGGGTATCTAAACTGCCTCAAAGCAATGGTATTCCCAGTAGTCATGTATGGCTGCGAGAGTTGGACTGTAAGGAAGGCCGAGCGCCGAAGAATAGATTCTTCTGAACTATGGTGCTGGAGAAGACTCTTGAGAGTCCCTTGGACTGCAAGGAGATCAAATCAGTCAATCCTAAAGGAAATCAACCCTGACTGTTCCCTGGAAGGCCAGATAATGAAGCTGAAGCTCAAATAGTTTGGCCACCAAATGAGAAGGGAGCACTCACTGGAGAAGACCCTGATGCTGGGAAAGATTGAAGGTCAAAGAAGACGGGGACGGCAAAGGATGAGATGGTTAGACAGTGTCATAGATGCAATGAACATGAAATTGAGTCAACTTAGAGGACGGCGAAAGACAGGAGGGCCTGGCGTGATCTGGTCCATGGGGTCGCGAAGAGTCGGACTCGACTGTGCGACTGACAAACAACAACAAAACTGCCTTTTGGCACATTTAGCTGAGAGACTACACCAGCTCTGTCTTTGATGAGCAAAAACGTTCTCCATGATCTTTTTAGACAAGTCCACCAACTGTTCCCCTGTATTCCTAGCCACATCCATGACAATGGGTTAGCCAAATGGGCTCATTCTATAGGGAAACGGCAGGATAAATGATGAATTCAGTTGTGTTCCTAGTCATCATCTTCAGGAATTGTATCATGTCACACATTACACAGAAACAAGTTCTTCAATGAGTGAACACTTAGGGGGAAACTGCAGTCAATCACAGTCCCCCAGTGTTCATGCCTGAATGGTACACATGAATGTTGTATCCACATTTTACATTATTTTTTAGCTGTACACAAAAAATATCTTAGTTGTATGTTTTAAAAATGTAAAGAGTGGTAGTTGTCTACCAGAGATTGGATCTCCTCACTACAATTCTTCGTACCTTACATAGGTCTACTACATGGGGGGGTTAGCACAATGCAGCGGAGCATATATGCCCCCCCTTTACATGTTTTTTACAAGTTACACACAAGACAAGATTCATAGACTAAACAGGTGCAGGATCACAACCTACATAATGATTCCTTGAGCATCTCAGAAATCCACATTAGCCCTTCTGGCAGCAGAAAGCCTAAAATGCTGGTCTTTCTGGAACCAAGAGAGCTACTATCAGTTATTCATTGGCCCAAGTAATCTCAAGAATCCTCACTTTTTGGCTCTGCCTTTCTCCTTTGAGAATGGCCACGGTTCAGCTCAACATAACTGGTTCTTGTCT
>NW_015164538.1:1795-2819 GCF_001447785.1 Gekko japonicus | reverse complement strand
AGGGGGCAGTGTTGGGACATCACAACGCTTTAGAGATTTTTAAATCTCTATGGTAAAAACCATGGAGATTTGTAAATCCCTACAGCATCGTGACACCTCTTCCAGTTCCGAAACAGGAAGTGATGTCTAGCCATCTCCCATGGTCCCAGGGACTGCTGCCAAGGGCTGGCAAGTCTAGTGGTAGCCAAGCCAAGAGGTGTCGACATCAGCAGCACTTCCAAAGGAACCACACTTCCAAAGCAGGAGTGGTGCAGAGCAGAAAGTTGAATAGCACATCCCCAACTTAAAAAGCTCATGGCCTAGAATCATCCTCAGTTAAGGCATCGCGCCCGATTTACCTTTCTCAACAGTCCCAGAAAAATTGATGCATTTGGTCTCCAATCCGGCACATCTCACGCTGCTCAGTGTGCAGGCAGAACTATTGACAGCAAAGCAGGAGGGACACACCCGCTTGTTCTGAGTGGTGTCCGCTGGTGGTGCTGCAATATAGGTAAAGAGGGGTTAAAAAGGTAAAGGTAAAGGTTCCCCTTGCTCGAAAGCCAGTCGAGTCCGACTCTAGGGTTGCGGTGCTCATCTCCGTTTCCAAGTCGAAGAGCCAGCGCTGTCCAAAGACGTTTCCGTGGTCATGTGGCCGGCATGACTAAACACCAAGGCGCATGGAACGCTGTTCCCTTCCCACCGAAGTGGTACCTATTTATCTACTTGCAATTTCTTGCTTTCGAACTGCTAGGTTGGCAGGAGCTGGAACTAGAGACGGGAGCTCACTCCGTCATGCGGCACACTCGGGTCTCAAACTGCTGAACGAACGACCTTCCACAGCCTGCAGTTCAGCGTCTTAACCACTTGAGCCACCACAGCTCCTTAATAGGGGTTAGGAATGTACAAACCTTCCCTCAGGCCTAAATCCAGACTGCACACAGAATAAAAGCTGTCTGAGGCCCGTTTTGTTCACCACTTCATTTCATAGGCACATAATTCCTCATGGGCCCCGCCGCCTTCACTGTGTCCTTGGATCCCACCCATC
>NW_015164538.1:0-1466 GCF_001447785.1 Gekko japonicus | reverse complement strand
CGAATGACAGCTCATTGTCAGACTATAGAGATCAGTTCCTCTGGAGAAAATGAATGCTTTGGAGGGGGGGCTCTTTGGCACTGTGCCCCACTGAGGTCTCTGTCCTCCCCAGGCTCCATCCTCAAATCTCTAAAAAAGGTAAAGGTTCCCTTGCTCGAAAGCCTGTCGAGTCCGACTCTAGGGTTACGGTGCTCATCTCCGTTTCCAAGCCGAAGAGCCAGCGCTGTCCAAAGACGTTTCTGTGGTCATGTGGCCAGCATGACTAAACACCAAGGCGCATGGAACACTGTTACCTTCCCACCAAAGTGGTATCTATTTATCTACTTGCAATTTCTTGCTTTCGAACGGCTAGGTTGGCAGGAGCTGGAACTAGAGATGGGAGGTCACTCCAGCTTCCACAGCCTCAGTTCAGCGTCTTAACCACTTGAGGCACCGCATCAAATCTCTAGGAGGTTCCTAATCTGGATCTGCCACACCTACCCCCCTGCCTGGCAACCCTAGACTTGGGGTATTTTTATTTATTTATTTATTCTGTTCTATTTATATCCCAACCTCCCCGTGTGTGGGCTCCGGGCAGCCAGCAACACGGAAGTTACAAAACCATTAAAACCAATTATAACAGTACAATAAGTTATTTAAAACATTAAAAGAGCCAAGCCAATACATTCGCTCATAGAGTCCCAGCAATGCTAACTGGATGACAGAACAAAGATGGAATGGGCAGATGCGACAGGGCAGCTTTCAGCAAGGGTGGCCAGATGGTTGGGCGTCCGCTGCCGCCACCAAAGGCCTGGCGGAACAGCTCCGCTGTACAGGCCCTGTGAGACTGTAATACGTCTTGCAGGGCCCTGATCTCAAACAGGATCAGAGGTCATTTCGTAGAAAAAGAGGTCCATGGGCTCATTAGCATAAGAAGAAGAAGAAGAAGGAGACACTGGATTTATACCCCGCCCTTCACTGTCCAAAGGAGTCTCAGAGTGGCTTACAAACTCCTTTCCCTTCCCCTCCCCACAACAGACACCCCTGTGAGGTGGGTGGGGCTGAGAGAACTCTGACACAAACTGCTCTTTTTCAAGGACAGCTGTGCCAGAGCTTGCGACTGACCCAAGGTCACATCAGCAGGTGCAAGTGGAGGAGTGGGGAATCAAACCCAGTTCTCCCAGATTAGAGTCCGCACACTTAACCACTACACCATAACTCATTAGCATAACTCATTTGCATATGCCACACCCCCTGACATCCCCGGAAGTGTGTCAGAAGGCAACACCCACCACTCAGGCTCCACTGGATTGTTTCAGATTGCTAGCTATTTGGAGGGGGGGGGGACACATGCAGATCTAAATCAGATATATTTATTTATTGTAAATAATTTTCATATGTTGAGTTATTACATTTTTATCCTTTTTTTCCAGGAAAAGAAAGCCTCACTCCCAATAAATACCATTCCCCCTGAGACAGCTACATTA
>NW_015164537.1:0-2878 GCF_001447785.1 Gekko japonicus | reverse complement strand
TTGTCTATCAGTTTTAGGACCTCCTTCTCTTCTGGAAAAAGAAAGACGGGGGCCTCCAGCTGTGCATAGAGTACTGAGGCTTGAATGCGGTGTCAACCATGAATGCTTATGCCCTGTCTTAGACTAAAGACCTCCTGATGGAGGATGCCAAGGGGAAAATCTTCACCAAGTTGGATTTGAGGGATGTGTATTTCCGGGTGCGCATCTGAGAAGGGGATGAGCCCAAGACTGCCTTCAATGCCCCATTGGGCCAGTCTGAATATCTGGTTATGCCATTTGAGTTACAGGGGGCCCCCGGGGTGTTCATGAACTCAATAAATGAAGTGTTGCACAAGCATCTCCTCAAGGGGGTGCTAGTTTAACTAGATGATATCCTACTATATTCACATGATAAAGAGTTGCATGTGAAGTTGGTGAGGGAAGTTTTACAAACCCTCCATGACCATAAACTGTTTGGCAAACTTTCAAAGTGTGAGTTCCACAAGACCCAAATTGATTTCCTGGGCTATCCTGGGCTATTAGATAAGCATATGGAGCAGAGGTCCATCGGTGGCTATTAGCCACAAGGTTGGGACTCCGGGGCAAGTGATGCTCTAAATTCTTGGTGCTTGGGGGGGAGTCAACAGTGGGAGGGCTTCTAGTGTACAGGTCAATGCCTCTGACGTGGCAGTGGGGGGGCATCCTGCAAGAAGGGGCAGATGGGAAGCTCCACCTGCTTACCTACATCTCCAAAACGTTTAATGCAACGGACCAGAATTGGACGGTTTGGGATAAGGAGGCGGTTGCTATTAGGATTACATTAGTTACCTGGAGGCATTGGCTGGAGGTGGCGCAGGTACCATTTGAGGTGTGGACAGAGCCTAAGAACTTGGAGGCATTATGCACCCCTCACAGCCTAAATGCTAAGCAGCTTCGGTGGACGGAGTTCTTCTCATAATTCCATTTCACTCTCCAGCACTTCCCAGGGAAAGCAAACTCCCTAGTGGATGCCTTATCCGGCCTCCCCCAACATGCCAGTCAGAGGGAGGAGATAGTGGACTCTATGTTTACACCCTCTCAGTTGGGAGGAGCTGTTGTCACTCGCAGCCAGGCAAAGGCAGGGTTGCAGGAGAAAGCTGAGCCATGGACTGTCAAATTCAAAGAGGCTTTCTCAGAGGCAGACCAAAAAGAAATCACAGTGGACCCAACTATCCAGCAAGGGACTAATGGGTGCTGGTACCGCCCCCCCAACTACTTGTACCGAATGTCCTCTGGGGGGAAGTGATGCTCTTCAGGAATGAATCAAAGCTGGCTGGGCATTTTGGGTACCTGAAAACTCTGTATTTGTTGCAATACCAGTTCTGGTGGTCTCACATGAGGGGGAACATTTCTCAATACATGGGGTCATGCCAAACCTGTTTAATGAGCAAGAGGCACCCCAGCAAACCCCTGGGGTTGCTCCGGCTATTGGAGATGCCTAGTTGACCATGGGAGGTGATTTCCATGGACTTTATTACTGACTTGCCCCCTAGTAAAGGGAAAACGGTAATCTGGGTAGTGCTAGACCTGTTCTCTAAGCAAGCCCATTTCATCCCATTCACACAACTGTCTAGTGCAAAGACCCTTGCCAAGATGTTTATGCAGCATGTGGTAAAACTGCACTCGATGCCTGCCAAAATAATTTTGGACCGGGAAGTCAGTTTGTTGCTAAGTTTTGGAAGGAACTTCTGCAGGTACTGGGCATTGAACAGCAGTGCCTACCACCCAGAGACTGACGGCCAAACTGAGCATGTTAATCAGGTGGTGGAACAGTTCCTCAGATGCTTTACTAACTACCAACAGGATGACTGGGCTGAGTTATTGCCCTATACAGAATACAGTTACAATAATGCCACCAGTTCATCCACAGCGGTGTCTCCTTTCAAAACAGTGTATGGGTATGGGGGAGCCCCTTTGCCCATGGTGGGGACACCCGACCTCCCTCCTGGAGACCTGTATACTTGGTGGCAGGGTCTCAGGGAACATTGGCCTGCTATCCAAAAGACTCTTGAAAAAGCCAAAGCGGATTATAAAACTCAGGCCAACAAGGGGAGCACCCCTGGGTGGGACATCCAGCCTGGTAACTCTGTATATTTGTCCACAAAGAACTTGAAAGGACTCCAACCCAGCAAGAAGCTGGGCTGGAAATGCATGGGACCCTTTAAAGTGTTAAGGAAAATTAATGATGTGACTGTTGAACTGGAGTTGCCGAAAATGCTTAAAGCAATACATCCTATTTTTCATTTCAGTCTGCTGAAGTGAGATCCTGGACCAAATGCCTGGAGACCCCATCCTCCAGCCTCATCTCCACTGATAGTGAATGGTGGACCCCACCACAAAGTCACCCAAATCTTGGACTCCAAACTGAAACATGGGTGACTATTCTATTTGGTACAGTAGAAAGATTGGACTCCAAACTGAAATGTGGGCAACTATTCTATTTGGTGCAGTGGAAGGACTTTGATCCTTCGCATAATGAATGGGTTGAACACTACAATGTCCGTGCTCCCAAATTGCTACTTGCCTTTCATAATATGTACCCAAATAAACTGGAGGGGGCCTTTGGAGGGGCAGAATGTCAGCTATGCTGCCAAGGTATGTGCTGGCGGAAGGGAGTCTGTAAAGTGAACATCTTCTTGTCCTGGAATGTTAACTTGCACTTTCTCACTATGCCTTATCTGGTTGCCTGACCTTGATGCTTTGCACTCTCGCCTCCCTGGGAACTTGTAGTCATTACTTTAAGCATGAAAGGCTTGCACCTCTGATTGGCTTGCCCCCATCAGAGGGTCATGCTTCAAACACAGTATATCTTCCCCCTTTCCGATTGTGGGGTTAGCCTTACACAGAAACTGTACACACA
>NW_015164536.1:2157-3212 GCF_001447785.1 Gekko japonicus | reverse complement strand
CAGCTGTGTACAACTTTTTACCACAATAGTGATAAATGTGAATGTTTCTGAATATTACTGGCTCTCATAAATTTGTTAGAACAACTGTACTAAAGCAGTATCTTTCCTTAAAGGAAATACCACTGATTTCAATTTACAGGAACCTGTGCAGAGATGAGTTTTAAAAGACCTTCTTTCTGGATTGGCATGCTGATGTTGCTGGATACTTGGTTGAGCAGGGTAACCTGCTGAAGTGACCAAACGGTCTGGACTATTGTCTGTTTCTTTAAGACGCGTTCCAGCTACTGCCCTGACAAAGGAATCTAGTGCCCCACTTAATAAATACACCCGTCAGAGATAGAGCTTGGGAACAGAGAATAGAGCTCTGATTTATTGTGTTTAACAGTTCAGTACCCACATCCTCCCGTGTGTGGCCTAGGCTAGCAGAAACTGACAGAGCTTATTAGAGGGTTTATAATCCTACAGGAAGACTTCATGGTAAATTATGGCCGCAGGGTGGGGGGAGGAAGAGAAAATCCAGCAGTAAGAGCTTGGCACATCTTATTTTGATAAAAATAAAAGCCACACACACTCTGAATTGTGCAAAGAGAGCAATATATTCAGGAGTCCACGAATTACCAAACTCAGTTGGAGGGCAATAAACATATCAGGACATCTGGTTTTGATCACTGAAGGCTGATGCTCCCATTACGGTCTTCATATGAGAGTCTTCCGAGACTATTTCTGTGTCATGGCAACTCTATGCAGTGGCTACGGTTACCAGCCTCCAGGTGGGGCCTGGGGATCTTCCGCTTTTACAACTGATCTCCAGCTGACAGAGATCAGCTCCCCTGGGAGAAATGGCTGCTTTGAAGGGTGGGCCATAGGGCATTGTACCCTGCTGAGGCCCCTCCCCTCCCCAAGCCCCGCCCTTTCCCGGATCCACCCCCGAAGTCTCCAGGCATTTTCCAACCCAGACCTGGCAACCCTAGGTGACTATAGCCTGCCAGAGCCTTTTGCCCCCAATTGTCATGGAGGCATTGCAAGTCTTCCTGGTCAAACCAGCTTCCAGCAGG
>NW_015164536.1:0-1982 GCF_001447785.1 Gekko japonicus | reverse complement strand
AGGAGAAGAGGGAGGGTAAGTTGCTTCCTCCCTGCCTCTCCCCACCCCTGCCTGCCTGGGGCCAGGGAGGGCCTTCGCGGGGCTTCCTTGCACTCCCGCCGGCCTTGCAGGTCCCCCGCCTGGCCCCTCATGGGGCTAGGCAGTGGAGCTGCAAGGCTGGCGGCGGCGGCCGGGACCGTTGGGGGCGGGGTGTGTGGCCTTATGACACACTTCCGGTGATGTCAGGGGGTGTGGCCTTATGACACACTTCCGGTGATGTCAGCGGGTGTGGTATATGCTAATGAGTTATGCTAATGAGTTCCCCTAGCTCTTTTTCTACGAAATGACCCCTGGCGCCCCATATCTCCACCCCCCATATCTCCAATAATAAACAACTATACTTCTTCCTTGGGCCTTTTTGGCTGCAGTGACTTATGGGTTAGCGTTTCTAAAGTGGAGGCCATCTCGTAGAGAGACTTCCCTTTGACTTGCATATAATGGAAAAAACTGTTAATAGGACACTGCCGGGCAGTGTTCCCTCTAAACTGAGTTAGTGTGAGCTAGCTCACAGTTTTTTAGCCTCCGGTTCACATGTTTTTGTCTCCAGAGCAAACTAATGTATGCAGTAGCCAAATCACTCGCTCACAACTTTAATGCCAGTCGCTCACAAAGCAGAATTTTTGCTCACAAGACTCCACAGCTTAGAGGGAACATGGCTTCTAGGCAATAGCTTTTAAAAGTCCTTAAAACTCACATGCCTTGGCGTGCCCCCTCACTACCAGACCAGACATAATCAGAAACGCTTCACTCTGTTTCTCAAAAACCGAAGCCCAAAAGATGAAAACAAAATAACCCTGTTAAAGGGACATGTTGATGGGATTCAGCCCACTGAGGCCCAAGGCGCACAATCTTGTATGTGTGTGTGTGTGTGCATGTATTCATGTGCAAGGACGCACATATTTGGGCTTTGATTATTAACTGACTCACTGAAATATTAAACCTGTTTGGGTATATCCCGAAGAACTAGATTCTGAAATCTGAGGTTGAACCAAGAGAGAATAGAATGTGCGGCATTTGTATTTCTTCCCTCAAAATGAGGAACTCAGGGCTTTTTTTGTAGAAAAAGCCCAGCAGGAACTCATTAGCATAATTGGCCACACCAAACATCAGAAATGTATTAGCATATGAGGCCACACCCCTGACAGCACAGCTCATTAGCATATGAGGCCAAATCCCTGTGTTACCACTGTGCTCATCCAGCCACACCCATCTTTTGCTTCTTATTCTGTTTACCTTGTTTGTTGTCAAAACCCAGGGCCTTTTTTTGTAGCAGGAACTCCTTTGCATGTTAGGCGACACACCCCTAATGTAGCCAATCCTAATGAGTTCCTGCTGTTGGGTGTGGCCTATTATGCTAATGAGTTCCTGCTGCGCGTGGCCAACTCAGGAGCCAGCCGGAACTCCGTTCCTGTGCGTTCCTGCCCAAAAATAGCCCTGGAGGAACTCAAAATCTACCTTAAAATAATTCAGTTGCTGCCACTGTCATCTAGCACATTGACATTTGGCATATGCATCAGTCAGGAAGGATATTACAATTACTAGAAAAGTCTGAAGGCAAAGCATTTGAGTTCTCGTCATTAAAAAGGTGTGAACACCAGAATAATTCACATTATTTCTGCCCTAGGTAGGAAGGTGAAATTAAATCCATATGTATCCCAATGCATCCAAATTCCTCTGCATTGTACTTTTTTTTTTTGCTTTCAAAATGAGTACAGAATGAATTAAAAACCCAAATAGCTGTCAGCGCTCGATAAATTTTCTTTGGATCAAGGAGACAGCCTAGAAATTCAAAAGCCAGATGAACAATTAAAATGGTAATGCACATAAAGCAAAGCTATCCATATTCTAAATCAGGGGTATGAGGAAAAGTTTCAGTGTGCAGCTTGGCAGTTGGGGAACCCTGTCCTAAATTAATAATACGACGCATCACACCTGTGGATTTT
>NW_015164535.1:0-2842 GCF_001447785.1 Gekko japonicus | reverse complement strand
GCTCCCCTTTCTCACCAGGCTCTCCCCCCACCTCCCATCCTTCTGGGAGAAAGCTCAGGTGCGGTCACCCTTACCAGGGGTCATTTCATAGAAAAAGAGCTAGGGGGACTCATTAGCATAACTCATTAGCATATGCCACACACCCTGACATCACCGGAAGTGTGTCCTCCCCACAGCCAGCTGCGACCTCCAGCGGGCACCAGCAGGGAGCTCCAGGCCCCGCCCTCCCGTTCGCACCCGGTGGGATGGCGTCCCCCCGCGTCCCCCCCAAATGACCCCTGCCCCTTACCATTCTCCCCATTTGACTCTTAGGCCCCTGGCACAATGCCCCTGGCCTTCGGCCCTGCCCCATGCCTTCCTAGCCCTGCCAGGGTTGCCCTGGCTGGTTGGGAAGTTCTGCTGCCAGCACCAGTCAAGGGATCAAGCCTTCTGGGTGCCTTTTCCAGACTGGTGCTGCTCCCATAGTGCTGATTGATGACATTGCTGGGCTCTTCCTGTCACAAAGTGGCTGCAGCTGATCTGGGGCCTGCTCTTTTTTTGTTGCCACAGCTATTGCTTCCTTCTCCTGTCTCAGGGGCACTGGGCCTGTCAGATGGGTCTCTGCTGCTTCCTGACGCGCGCGAAGCGTCACCGGAAGTGACGTCGCACGCTGGGGCGGGCCCACGCCATTTGAGGGGAAAACAAAGAGTTTTCCCCTCAAATGGCGTAGCCCCGCCCAGCGTGTGACGTCACTGCCTCGGACAACTCCCAGAACGGCGGGGCACTCCCCCGCCGGTACGTTTTTAACATTTGGCAACCCTAAAGGGCAGACAAAGGAATATCAGTGCCTAGAAGACATAGAAGCCACATGTATCATTTTGGGTACTTGTACTTGGTAGTTTAACATTCATTTTGTTATTAGAATTTGTTAAGCACTGCTTAATTAGAAAGCAAATCAGGTGTGAATTGCAAATGGTGTCTTAAAGAAAATTTCAAGGCAATGTTTATGGAGGAGCTAATTATTTGGGTAGAAGTTTTAAAAAGCACTTTTAGCTCAGTATTTCATTCATAGCAACAAAATCAAAAGCTATACAAAATTCATGCATATTTTAAGCTTGTTAAAACATTTCTGGAGTGGGCAACTACAGTGTCTAAATATTCAAGAACTTCATTCCCAAACGTCCCATATTAATTTCCATTTGGGTCTAACTGTCCTAATTTGAGAACTCTGATCCCTCTGTGGCGCTGCTATGGTTGGCAGGGTATTGTGCACCTCTCTAGGGCCTCACTCATTGGGGCCTCAACAGGCCTCAGTCCTGAGAGGGGAAGGGGTTCAGATCACCTGTACTCTTCCATCTCTCTCCGCACTGTTTCCCTTTTCCTTGGCCTACTGGCTACACCCACTCCATCTCCAATCTCTACTTTCTGTGGAATTAGCCCCACCCACAGGAAGCAAAGGGAGGGCATGGCTGCTATTCAGGCATGACCTTTATTATGGGCAGCCTTGCCTGCATCTTCTAGTTTGTTCCCTCCCTGTATGCCTTGCCCAGCAAAGTCAGCTTAAATCTGGGCCTAGTCCTGGGCCTTCTGTGTAAGTGGCCTTCCTGCTGCCTTTTAGTAGGCCAGATGGCCGGCGGGGGAAGCCCCACCCCCCCCCCCACCACCCACAGCCACCCATCTCTCTCCCTTTAACTGTGTGCAACCCGTGTTTCATCTCAAGCGGGAACTCCGCAAGCTTGCAGGGAAATGCCAGCTTCGTTCTTAAAAGGGAAACGCAGCTGCTCTTAAAGGGGAAACGTCGGCTGCTGGCTACTTTAAGTGCAGGGAACTGCTGTTTCTGGAGATCCGGAGCACGGGCGGCAGGGGGGGGTCGCAGACGTCCCCAGCGTGACATCATCATGTTGGGGATGCCCCACCCCCTCCAGGAACGCCCCCAAATTCCCCCGCTGGGGGTGGAAGATGGACTTGGCAACCCTATGCCTTGCCCAGCAAAGTCAGCTTAAATCTAGTCCTAGTCCTGGGCTTTCTGTGTAAGTGGCCTTCCTGCTGCCTTCTAGCAGGGTCATGTTGGGCCGAATGCTGTGCCCACCTGTGTTTTCCATCTGCCTTTTGTTTGTCCACTCTCCTGGTCCTGTTGAGGAGTTGCCCAGGGCAGGGAGGATCTCTGGTGACTGGTGGCTGTAGTTGGAGATGCTAGCATTGCCTAGGCCTGCTAGCCCCCCCCATTTGGGACAGGGTAAAGTAATTTTTAAAAACTCACCAGTGTGGTAAGTGTGACATTGTTGGGAATGTGAGCTCTGAACCAGCTTCATGTCTCACTGAGGCCATTGATTCACTAGGTTGCCTTAGGCAAGCCATTCTCTCTGTGCTTCTCAACCCCTTCATTGACAATACACACATTCTTATGTGCTCCTCTCTCTAGAACTGCTGCCTTTACAGAAGCATGTGCCCACATACCTACCCTGCTTCTCCTTAGTGAAAAGGGTCACCTTCTCCTGGCCCTGTCATGTAGCTTAGCTGGCAGGAGACTATCTCCCGAAGATTATTTCTGCTTGATAAAATACTCGCCAAGCATTCTGGGGCTGCTTTAGTGTACCAAAGGAAGGGAACAGTCATCCAGCAGCCAGAATCCCATCTCGAAGTGGTCCTGCCTTACAGGGCTGGCTGGCATAAAGGTGAATGGGATGTTTCCTACACGCATGCTCAACCCCTTTCCTACAGGACCCGTTCTTCTACTCGAGCTTTTGCCATGGGCAGATCAAACCAAGATCAGGGTTCAGAAGACGTTTCTTCAAGCCCTGGGACTATAGAGGAAGGAGTCAGCTTGTGGACGTTTTGTCTTCCCTTCTGCCTGTCCAAAAAC
>NW_015164534.1:2574-2859 GCF_001447785.1 Gekko japonicus | reverse complement strand
GTAACTGGCTACAGAACTACTTTCCAGACACTTGAAACTCAGAAAACAAGGCATAGGAGGAGGCGCTTTTTGATCTTAGCTGCCACTGCATAGCCACAAAATCAACATTAGTCAGGGGTGGAAGGAACCATACCTGTTACCATGTGACTCTCCTCTCATACTACCCACTTGGGGTAGCAAAATACTAAATACTAAAATGGGCTGGCTCTATGACCTTATGTGTTTGGATTGTATGTAGGGAGTGTCACAGAATACTGAATATTATGGCGAGGATTTACGGCAGAG
>NW_015164534.1:1757-2536 GCF_001447785.1 Gekko japonicus | reverse complement strand
AGATGCACATTATTGCCTGACCACTGAACATTCCACACAAAGCTTCCCTTTGTAGACTAAGCTTTTGACAGATAATATTCTTACATGTTCAAAAACTTACCTGCGAAGCCTTGAGAACTACAACCACCTCTTTCTCTAAAAATAAAAGGAAGTTAAGTTTTTTTTTTAAAGGAGGGCCTGTTGTTTTCAAGAGAGTTTAGATTCCTTGCTTTAAGTTCAAAACATAGATATTCAAAGCATGACTGTCAGGAGCTAAAGGCCATTTAGCAGTTAATGCCTTGCCTTCTACAGGGGATGGCTATATGGCAGAGGTGGTACTTTCTTCAGTCTGAAGGAACAGATTTCATCAGGGCCCCTGTTCCATCACACTGCATACCTATAGATGTTTGGTGGACGTGTAACCGGTGCTTCTGTCTTAGACCAGGGGAGGACAGACTTGGTGTTTCTAGGAATGACTTAGGCTTGCCAAGTCCCCCAGGGGATCGGGGAAACCCCCGCCCCAGAGGCCCGTTCCCCGCCGCTGGCGGATTGGGCCCCGGGGGGAACCCCACCCCGACATGCGCGTCACCAAGAAGTGACGTGACGACGCCGGGCACGCTGGGGGTGGGGCCACGGTCATCCGAGGGGAAACTCTATGGTTTTCCCTCAGATGGTGATGGTCATGGCCCCACCCCCAGCGTGCCCGGCGTCATCACGTTGCTTCCGGGTGATGTGCGTGTGTCACGCTCCAGACGCAGGACGGGAGTCCCCCTCTGGGGCTTAACAATGACTTGGCAAAC
>NW_015164534.1:0-1717 GCF_001447785.1 Gekko japonicus | reverse complement strand
AGAATGACAGTGTTTTAGAGCAGGACTGCTGTACTCAAGTGAGGAAACCTTCCCTCTGCTCTTTTCCAGAACCAAACAACTGGCCCCAAATCGTTACTTGCCCTACCAGAGAAAAATACACAGTTAACTGGATGGGTTTTTTTTTTTCTTGGAAGAGGCAAACAGTAGCTTTGATGCAGGGGGAAAAGTCAATAGCACCGTTCCTTTGCCATGCAGAGCAAGGCTTGCAGGGAGGAAGAGAGGCGGATGGGAAAGGGTGCTGGTGCTGTTGTTTTCCCATCCAGAGCAAAGGTGTGTTGTGCCTCCTCCTTCACATGAAAGAGGAGGAGGAGGAGAGAAGCTGCTGTGGTAGCTTTAAAGGAAAGGATAAGAAAGTGATTACAGCAGCCATGGAAGAGGGGGAATGAGCTACTTTTCATTGCTTGGAGAGTGACTGGTCACTACTGAGTGACCATCTGTCCACCCTGCCTTATACCTTCCAGTGGCAAAGAGTGCATGCATGCTCTTACAGGTGTGTGGCCTCAAACTATGCTATCATCTCATTCATCATCTAGCACCCATTGAAGGCACATCTGCTCTCATTCTTTCCAGTTTAATGCAGAGGAAGTATTCCGAGCCCAACACCTATATTGATAACCTGCCAAAGGGAAAAGAGGATCAAGAGGAGCTCTATGACGATGTGGACATTCCAGAGGCACCCGTGGTATGTAGTTGCAATGAAGGGTATTCTATTTTCTAGGGATTGCAAGGTACAGAGAACATTTCAGATAATAAATTATCCTAGTGCTGCTGATAATATAGATCTGATCAGCCTCCTGAGATTTTAGCACAAAGTGGTTGGGGGATGCAGAGGTGCAGTGGCTTGGGAATTCCACACTACTCCTTAATTTTTGAGCCCAGTGTTGGATGGCTTCCTTCCTTGTGCTGAGTTAAGAAAAGGTGTCTGAGCAACTGGTTTGGAGCAAACTATGGTAAAAAGCACTCTCACTGTAAATACTGAATGCCACTGGTGCAGTTTGCCTATAGTCTGGGCTAGATTAGACTTTAAAAATAGAAAATAGTTGCAAACATAGTTGGATAGAATCTGTGATCTTTTTCACACTTACTAAGAAGTGAGTCTCCCTGAATTCAGGCAGTGGTGGTCTTAGCCAGTGGGCAACAGGGGCAGCTGCCTCAGGCCCATGCTGGGGTCGTTTTCAATTGCCCATTCCCTCCTCACATACACAGGAGGGGGGACAAAGAGCACACTCCTGCCACCCCTTGCAACTGCCCTGTCTTGGACTTGGCAGCTGGCTTCCGGTGGCAGCAGTAGCACCTGCCCACCTCGCAAAGAGTGAGGACCACTCCTACCTTGGTTCCAGTGTGGGGGGGTGTTAGGGGTTGGCAGTGATTCTGGGGCTCTATCCTGTACTTTTGCCCAGGGCTTCAGGATCACTAAGACTGCCCCTGAATTCAGGAGGGCTTGCTTATGTGTAGATGTGTGAAAATTCAGATAGGAAGCATTAGAGTGGCCTGATGTTTTATTATTCATCTTCTAGTTATAGGCACTGGTAAAAATAATGACTTTTCAGCAGAATAATGACCCATTATAGGGATTCGGTCAAGGACCAAAGTACTTTGCTGCTTTCTACAACACTATCATCCCCATGGACAAAACGACAACACAGATGGTATTGCAAAAAAAGAAGAAGAAGAAGATGCAAAGTAATAGGGGAAG
>NW_015164533.1:2653-2886 GCF_001447785.1 Gekko japonicus | reverse complement strand
GTAAAGAGAGACAGACACTGGGATGGGAATCCTAAAGATCTGAAAACATGTTCCACTTTCATGCTTTAAAAAAAATCTTTGGACACCCCCCCCCTACATGTCACGTGACATTCCACCCCGATTTAGAAAAGTGTGGGTTTTTAATTGTAGCTGCAGAACAAATAAACCGGAGGAAAACAAATGGTGCATAATGTGGGCACAGAATCCAAAGTCAAGATTAAAGCCTTACTGCT
>NW_015164533.1:0-1859 GCF_001447785.1 Gekko japonicus | reverse complement strand
GGAGATTTTGGGGGTGGAGCCTGGGGAGGGTGGGGTTTATGGAGGAGGAGAGGGACCTCAGGGGGGTATGATACCACAGAGCAATGTTCCCTGTAAGATGAGTTAGTGTAAGATAGCTCACCGTTTTTCAGCCTCCAGCTCACACAGTTTTCTCTTAGCTCAGGAAGGAGAGTTCCAGATCAAACTAATTTATGCAGTGGCCAAATCGCTTGTTCACAACTGTAATGCCAGCAGCTCACAAAGTAGATTTTTTGCTCACAAGACTCCACAGCTTAGAGGGAACATTGCCACAGAGTGGTTAGGAGCATGGACTCTAAACCGGGTTTGATTCCCCACCCCTCCGCATGCAGCTGCTGGGTGACCTTGGGTCAGTCACAGTTCTCTCAGAGCTGTTCTCTCAAGGGCAGTTCTCGAGAGAGCTCTCTCAACCCCACCTACCTCACAGGGTGTCTGTTGTGGGGAGGGGAAAGGAAAGGAGATTGTAGGCCGCTCTGAGACTCCTTTGGGTAGTGAATGGCGGGGTACAAATACAATCTTTTCTTCTTCTTCTTCTTCTTCTTCTTCTTCTTCTTCTTCTTCTTCTTCTTCTTCTTCTTCTTCTTCTTCAGCGGTCATTTTCTCAAGGTGAATTGAACTCTGTCGCCTGGAGATCAGTTGTAGTCCCAGGAGATCTCCAGCCCCCACCTGGAGACTGGCAACCCTACCAGCAATATTTCAACCCCTCCTCCTTTCTGTCAGCAGACGAGGGAAGCTGGTGCGAGATGGCGATCTGTGAGTGTGACAAGGCAGCTGCCCTCTGCTTGTGAGACAACCTGAACTCGTACAACAAGACACTTCGTTTCTACTTCGACATCCACTGTGACGAGGGGCCCATTCAATGTTAAGCAAGAAAGGGGGTCCACCGAAAATAAAGTATAATAATGAAATTGCAAGCTAAAATTGTTCCGGAAGCAAAATTATGGGGTTGGATCCTGTGGGTCCAATCCAGCAGCACAGGTGGATAAGCTTCTTCAGTCAGGAAAGTTCCCAGTGCCAGAACAAAGCACCACTATCAATCCAAACATTGTGTAGATGAGGGACACTGCACACACCTCCTTAATTTGCATAATACATAGCTGGAGCGACCTTACACTGAATCAACCATTGGGCCATCAAAGTCAATATTGTCTATTCTGAATGGCAACAGCTCTCCAGTGTCTCAGGCAAAGGGTTCCCACATCACCTACCCTGTCGGTCCTTTCAACTGGAGATGCCAGGGAGGGATTGAACCTGGGACCCTCCGCATGCCAAATCCAAATCCCTTTATTGGCATAAAAGAAAAGCAAAATACCTCAGGTCAAGTTTATAGAGAATTTGAATTTTAAAATCTAACAAACATCTGACAGAAGAGCTAATATTTTGCTCCCTGATTATTATGGCAGACAAAAGGTACCTTGCAATTGAACTTGTAATATGGGGACATTGGTCAGATAATAAGAAAGATACTAACTTCACCTCAGCTGAGCCACAGCCCCTCTGCACTGTGAAGAAAGAACCTGGGACAGGCCCATAGCCACAGTGGGGCATTTAGGGGCAGTGGCCCCTCCCTCATGGCCCATGCCTCACAACTCCCACTGTTGGAGTTGTGCCGGCAGGTAAGGAAAGACCCTTCTCATCTTCACCTGCCTGCCAAAGGAATCTCTCTCTCTCTCTCTCTCTCTCTCTCTCTCTCTCTCTCTCCCCTGCTCCCCACCCCCTCCCCAGATTTTCCAACACCTCACCACCCAAACTTTTCTGGCTATGCCCCTGGCCTAGGATAAGTGCCCTCCCCAAGCTGAGGACCCAGGTGGACATCTGCGTAGTCCAGACAGGGTCGCTCC
>NW_015164532.1:2180-2840 GCF_001447785.1 Gekko japonicus | reverse complement strand
GCAGGAGACCTCCAGACCCCACTTGGAGGTTGGCAACCATAATAACTGTTGATTAAAGGCTTGAGTACCCGCAGCTCTGACAATGACCCATTTAGATGTCTGTCTTGGTTGGGCATGACTCACGGGGAAGGCTGACTCCTGCGCCGGGGCTGAGGTTAAGTTCTGCTTCTGGAGTGTCCAGAATATCCCAATTTGCAGAACCGTGTTTGGCAGAATGTGGGACTTCCGGGGCCTGAATGCAGCTCAGTAGCCACATCGAGTGGCCTGCCAGGGCCTCGGGAAGGCAAGCCTCCTGCCCAGGCCTCTCAAAACAAGGCGTTTATTCGAGTGCCAGCTTAGCCAGCCACACATTTTCATAACCGAGGACAAGCACTTGGTCACATGTTGTGTGGGCTGAAATTCTGCCAGCTGAACTCATTTGCCTCTTCCTTCTTTACTTTGGCCCTTTTCACATTACCACTCTAGTCAGATGTTATTCATTGTTGGTCCAGTTTTGAGTAAAGCGATACGGGGACGGGGGGGGGTTCACTCAGCGGGCTGCCTTCCATTCAGGGGTCATTTCGTAGAAAAAGAGGTGCAGGAGCTCATTAGCATAACTCATTAGCATAACTTATTTGCATGTGCCACACCCCCTGACCCCACCGGAAGCGTGTCAGAAGG
>NW_015164532.1:0-2046 GCF_001447785.1 Gekko japonicus | reverse complement strand
GAAAAAGAGGTGCAGGAGCTCATTAGCATAACTCATTAGCATAACTTATTTGCATATGCCACATCCCCTGACATCACTGGAAGTGTGTCAGAAGGCAACACCCACTGCTCAGGCTCCACTGGACTGTATTGGATTGCTAGCTATTTGGGGGGGGGGAACGTGCAGATCTGTCCTTGCAGAGGAGGGAGAGCTTGTACCTGAATAAAACTTTGTCTTAAAGGTGCCACTGGACTCTTTTGGACCAGGGGGCGGGGAGGGCTCTGCAACTTACCTGGCTGCTTCTTGCTCTGACTGAGGGCTGCTGGGAGCAGGGGGTGGGGCTTGTTGCATGTGCCCGCCCCCTGGGGTCTTTACTGCCGGAGCTCCGCTCCTGTGCGCTCCTGCAGGAAATGACCCCTGCTTCCATTAATTCGCTGTCTGCGAAGCGTTATGGTCTTTTCAAACAGTGCCAGCATTTTCCTGCCTTTTTCGCCACGCGATCTTCCTCATACCTTTTAAAACCTTGTAAGGTGAGTGCTGTAGCGCTAAACCAATATGGCACTTCAAAGTCAAATACCTTTAATGGCATAGCAGTAAGATACATAGAAGTACAATAACACAGTATGGATATATAAAACATAATAAACAATAAAAGTCAATCCTTGACTAGAGTAGATCTAACTTTGACTACTTCGGCAAGTAACTTGGCCACTATAGCTGTAACATTAGGATTAGCATCCTTTAGTAGATATTGAGTAGCTTTTCCCCTATTAGAACTATAATTAAGAGGAAATAAAAATGACAACAATTCTTTGCGTAAGGCTGAGTGAAATTGGCAGTCAAAAATAATATGATATATTGAGTCCACGGATTTTAAAGGACAAGAACATAACCTTTCACGAGGGGGAATTTTATTAAACCGACCCGAGAGCTCTTTCAGAGGGAACACATTTAGTCGGGCTAGTGTAAAGGCTCTACGGTGCGAAGGTTGGACAGTTGTGAAGATAGTGGGCCATCTGGCCATATTGTATTGGGAGATTCAACTGAGCCTGAGAAAATATGCAAAATTGTGCAGGACGTAAGATTTGGAGCTCAAGGTCAAGCAGTCTCCGTTTAATAATCTGGAAAACAGAGACTTCATCCAATGAATAGAAATACTCTAAGGAAAAGCCAATTTGACTAATTTTCTTCTCAATATATGCCAACCAGGATGCGCTATAAGCATCATTTTTAAAATGTGAGATTAAAGAATTTGGTGACGATCTGAAATGTATTTTCAACCAAAATTTAAAAGTTAATAACCAACATTTAGTATTTATAAAATGTCGGCCCAGTTCTAAACAAAGAGAGGACTATGGAACACAGAAACACCTAGAAGTTGGTGAAAAAGACAGGCCTGTAGTCTTTCAAGGTTGGTATGAAAGCCCGTTATCCAAACGGGGATTCCAATATGCAGGGGTCATTTCCTGCAGGAGCGCACAGGAGCGGAGCTCCGGCAGTAAAGAGCCCAGGGGGAGGGCACATGCAACAAGCCCCACCCCCTGCTCCCAGCAGCCCTCAGTCAGAGCAAGAAGCAGCCAGGTAAGTTGCAGAGCCCCCACCCCAGCCCCCGGTCCAAAACAGTCCAGTGGCACCTTTAAGACCAAGTTTTATTCAGGTACAAGCTCTCCCTCCTCTGTTAGGACAGATCTGCACGTCCTCCCCCCCTCCAATAGCTAGCAATCCAAAACAGTCCAGTGGAGCCTGAGCGGTGGGTGTTGCCTTCTGACAACCTTCCGGTGATGTCATAAGTTATGCTAATAAGTTATGCGAATGAGCTCCTGCACCTCTTTTTCTACGAAATGACCTCTGCCAATATGGTACTTCAGTGCTATCGTGGCACCACTGAGATGCATTGAGTCAACTGAGTCAGTGCTTCTCAATGGTGCTGCTATAATGCATGGTGAAAAAGGGCGGGGGGGAAAGCGGCGTTGTAGGAAGCGCTATGGACATTTTAAACAGCACGCCACAGCGATTCAGAAGTGCAACAAAGGGATAGAAAACACAAAAAAAGCAGTTTCCCTCAAC
>NW_015164531.1:0-3052 GCF_001447785.1 Gekko japonicus | reverse complement strand
GGCCGCAAATAAGAAACGTATTAATAAGGGAGGGAAGCAATTATGGAAGTAGAATTCCAGCAGAGGGTTGGGGGCTAACCAGTGTGTTGCACTGAGTGCAACATGTATGACTACCTGCCAGCTGGAAAGAAGTCTTGGGTGTGTGCTCGGTGCAAGGAGCTCCTGGTTCTCAGGGAATGAGCTCTCACCCTCAAGACCAAGATGGCTGACCTAGTGAAGCAAAGACAGTCAGGCACACATATAAGACTCTTAGGGGCTTGTCAGATGTGTCCCACTCTGAAAATGGCAGCCCTATTATTGTCTGGGAGCATGAGGGTCAAGGAGAAATTGCACCGTGCCGAAGAAAGGGGGAAAGTTCCCTCAGAAGTGATCCCTTCTACAGTTGTTAAACAGGAATCCTTTCACACCAAGGAACCATCCTGGGGCACGGAGTGAGGGGGGCTCCTGGAGGAAAAATTTAGGCTGCTAGGCAGGAGACTCAAGGCCAGGACAGTCTCAGAAGTGCTGATTGTTCCATGCACAGGGCCAGCTAGACAGACACAAATTAGGAGTCTCAGTGCATGGATGAGATGTTGGTGTACAGAAGGAGAGTTTAAGTTTGTTAGGCAGTGGGATGCTTTTTGGATCCTGGACAAATGAGACAGCCTTCATTTCTCCTGAGAAGGAACCAGGCTGCTGGTGCTTACTAAAGGATGATAGGGAAATGGCAGAGAAGCTTACTAAAGGATTATAGGGAAATGGCAGAGAAGCTGAATGCATTTGGAGTTGGAGTAAGCAGTGAAGTGGCTACGTTTACAGATAACACAAAGTTGTTCAGGATGGTAAGAACCCGGTAGACTGTGAGGAGCTCCAGAGGCTGGGTGAGGGGGCATCAGCACGGCAAATGATGTTCAGTTTTGGCAAGTGCAAAGTAATGCACATGGTAGCCAAAACTACTAAACATAAATATATGTTGATGGGGTCCTAACTGGTGGTAACTGACCAGGAGAGAGACCTCGGAGACAAGGTAGATAACTCACTGACAGTATCGACTCAGTGTGCAACTGTAATAAAAATGCAAATGCTATGCTGGGGATTATTAGAAAGGGGATCAAAAACAAATCAGCCAGTATCATATGCCCCTGTATAAATTGATGGTGTGGCCTAATTTGGAATACTGTGTACAGTTCTGGTCACTGAACCTCAAAAAAGATATTATAGCACTGGAAAGATGCAGAAAAGGGCAACTAAAATGATTAATGGGATGGGACATCTTCTCTATGAAGAAAGGTTAAAGAGGTTAGGGCTCTTTAGCTTGGAGAAATGACAACTGAGGGATGACATGATAGAGGTTTACAGAATTATGCATGGAATGGAGAACATAAAGAAGTACTTTTCTCCCTTTCTCACAATACAAGAACTCTTGAACACTTAATGAAATTAATGACCAGTAGGCTTAGAACAGATAAAAGGAAGTACTTCTTCACCCGAAGAATAATTAATCCATGGAATTCACTGCCGCAGGAAGTGGTGGCGGCTACAAGCATAGAGAACTTCAAGAGGGGATTGGATAAATATATGGAACAGAGGTCCATTAGTGTCTCTTAGTCACAAGGTATAGATGGTACACTACGTCTGGGGCAGGGATACTCTCTATTCTTGGTGCTTGGAGGGCAACAGTGGGAGTGCTTTTTGAGTTCTTGCCCAGCTGGTGGATCTCCTGATGGTACCTGGTTTTTGGCCACTGTGTGACATAGAGTGTTGGAGTGGATGGGCCATTGGCCTGATCCAGCATGGCTTCTCTTATGTTCTTATGTGGCAGGCATAACACATCAGAAAACAAAACTTTTGTTGTTGTTGTTCAGTCGCACAGTCGAGTCCGACTCTTTGCGACCCCATGGACCAGATCCCGCCAGGCTTTCCTGTCTTCCACTGTCCTCTGAAGTTTGCTCAATGTCATGTTCGTTGCATCTATGACACTGTCTAACCATCTCATCCTTTGCCGTCCCCGTCTTCTTTGACCTTCAATCTTTCCCAGCATCAGGGTCTTCTCCAGTGAGTGCTCCCTTCTCATTTGGTGGCCAAAGTATTTGAGCTTCAGTTTCATTATCTGGCCTTCCAGGGAACAGTCAGGGTTGGTTTCTTTTAGGATTGACTGATTTGATCTTCTTGCAGTCCAAGGGACTCTCAAGAGTCTTCTTGCGGTGATCTGGGATCCCAGGAACGTGAAGTCTGTCACTACTTCCATGACTTCCCCTTCTATTTGCAAAGGAGTGATGGGGCCATGATCTTAGTTTTTTTGATGTTGAGCTTCAAGCCCACTTTTGCGCTCTCCTCTTTTACCCTGAACAAGAGGCTCTTAAGGTCCTCTTCACTTTCTGCCATTAGAGTGGTATCGTCTGCATATCTGAGGTTGTTGATCTTTTCCCCAGCAATCTTAATTCCCGCTTGTGATTCATCCAGGCCAGCATTTCGCATGATGTACTCTGCATATATATTAAATAAGCAAGGTGACAATATACATCCTTGTCGTACTCCTTTTCCTATGCTAAACCAATCAGTTGTTCCATATCCGGTTCTAACTGTTGCTTCTTGACCCTTATACAGGTTTCTTAAGAGACATGTGAGGGGGTCTGGTACTCCCATCTCTTTAAGGACCTGCCATAGTTTGTTGTGATCCACACAGTCAAAGGCTTTAGCATAGTCAATGAAGCAGAAGTAGGAATAGAAATAGAATAGTAGGAATAGAAGTAAAAACAAAACTAGGAATCTCAAAATTGGCCACCAGCTTCAGGATAATCATTAGAGTTCCAGGACCAAAAATGAAAGGCACTGGAACATCTAGGCCCAGGTTATCTCCAGACCCCCATGCTATTTGCAATGGAAACTAAGGTTGTATAGTGGTTAAAGTGTTGGACTGGGATCTGGGAAACCCAGGTTCAGACCCCCCACTCAGCCACAGGAGCTTCCTGGGTGACCTTGGATCTGTCATACTCTCTCATCCTAACCTGCTTCACTTCTTGTGAAGATAGAACAAAGGAGATGAAAACAATGTAAGCTGCTTTCAGTCCCC
>NW_015164530.1:1686-3030 GCF_001447785.1 Gekko japonicus | reverse complement strand
GGCCCTGGAACTCCCATGATCACCCTGAAATGGTGGCCAGTTCTGAGATTCATAGTTTTATTTTCTGATGAGTTATGCCTACAAGAAATACACAGACAGATGGACACACGCAGGGCTATTTTTGGGCAGGAACGCACAGGAATGGAGTTCCGGCTGGCTCCCAAGTTGGCCACGCCCCGCAGGATTTGCATAATAGGCCACACCCAGCAGCAGAAACTTATTAGGATTGGCTACATTAGGGGTGTGTGGCCTAACATGCAAAGGGTTCTTGCTACAAAAAAAAGCCCTGGGTTTTGACGACAAACAAGGTGAACAACAGAATAAGAGGCAAAAGGTGGGTGTGGCAGGATGACCTAACCTCTTGTAAGATAGGGGTGTGGCCTAATATGTTCATGAGCTGTGTTGTCAGGGTGTGGCCTGATATGCTAATGAGTTTCTGCTGTTGGGTGTGGCCTTATGTGCTAATGAGTTCCTGCTGGGCTTTTTCTACCAAAAAAGCCCTGGACACACGGATCCTATTATATTAGTAGTAGTAGTGATCCAGCGAGACTTAAGGTAGATTACATAATGTAAATCAAGTACAGTTAACAGGATGGGGCAGCCAATGAACAATACAACAGGATATGGATTACAGAATTCTAAAACAGAAATCTCAAACAGAGCTCAAACAGAACGTGAGTTTCTGAACGTTATACGTTAAGCGGTGTAGAAGCTACCTAGTCTGGAGCATACGTAGTATTAGGTAGCAATACAGAGGTGTTGGTCATACTCCTTATCTTTTTACCAATGCAACTTTCTGACCGTTTCATTATAGTGCAGTTCTGTGAAAATAGCCCTCTTGAATAATTCCATTTTGTGTACTTTGCAAAGCCTTCCTGATCTCATCAGGGAGGCGAAATCCGTAAATTGGGGGCCACAACATAGCATGCATGAGTATAGGTAGTTATCAATTTTTCCGATTTGCAGGATGGCATCTGCAGAAGGCTCTGTTGGGATGAGCAAACTTGCTGTGGCGTTAAAGAGACCAAGGTCACGAAGGGCTTTATATGTGATGTTCAGTACCCTGAATTGACCCAGATGATTAATGAACACCCAGTGGAGTGACTACAGAAAGGGAGTGATATGCATGTTCCTCCAAGACAGGGGTCATTTAGTAGAAAAAGAGGTGCAGGAGCTAATTAGCATAACTTATTTGCATATGCCACAGCCCCTGACATCACCAGAAGTGTGTCAGAAGGCAACACCCACCGCTCAGGCTCCACTAGACCATTTTGGATTGCTAGCTATTGGGGGGGGGGAACGCACAGATCTGCCCTCACAGAGGAGGGAGAGCTTGTACCTGAA
>NW_015164530.1:0-1373 GCF_001447785.1 Gekko japonicus | reverse complement strand
GTGCAGATCTGTCCTTGCAAAGGAGGGAGAGCTTGTACCTGAATACAACTTGGTCTTAAAGGTGCCACTGGACTGCTTTGGACGGGGGCTCTGCAATTTACCTGGCTGCTTCTTGGTCCTCGTGGCTCGACTGAGGGCTGCTGGGAGCAGGGGGCGGGGCTTGTTGCATGTGCCCACCCCCTGGGACACCTCCCCCCCGCAGGGAGGCTTGGAGAAGGAATTTAAAAAGACATGCCTTCTCCAAGCCGGCCAGCAAGGGTGTGTGTGTGTCTTTAAGAACACATTTAAAGTTAAAGTTGCTTTCTTTCTTTGCTCCCCCCCATGTCAAGCCTACCCAGGGAGGGGAACACTGGCTGGGGAAGGGAAGACTCCGCTTCCCCAGCCACCCTGCCGGGAGCCACACAATATGTGTGAACGATCTGCATGTGGCTCCTGGGCCACAGTTTGGTCACCCCTGCCCTGGATCCTGTCCTCTTTTGCTTTACACAATAGTAGATGTGCCAATACCAATGGTGCTACTCTCATTTAAGGGGATCTCCAATTGTAACATGTTCCCCATCTGAATTTTCCCACCTGATCCACCAGAACTACAATAACTGGCTTAGGGCTCTCTTTGTAAAAAATCTGGATCACAAGTGGAGCTGTGCTGCCATCTTGTGTGTTTGCCACTGTGGAGCACCACAAGTCACTGCTGAACTCATGCAGGGCATATCTGATTCCTTATCATCTTTTGATAATAGCTTTTAGGGCTCTGGGTTTCAAGCAGTCCCAGGATTTGGGTTGCAAGCAATGCTCCCTCTAAGCTGTGGAGTCTTGTGAGCAATAATTCTGCTTTGTGCGCTCCTGGCATTCAAGTTGTGAGTGAGTGATTTGGCTGCTGCATAAATTGGTTCGCTCTGGAGCCATCCTTCCTGAGCTAAGAGAAAAATGTGTGAGCCGGAGGCTAAAAAACGGTGAGCTAGCTCACACCAACTCAGCTTAGAGGGAACACTGGTTGCAAGTTAGGTGAGAAAATAACCTTGCTGAAGACAGTCAGGGTTGTGTTTGGGCAATGTGTAGGTGAGAGGAACTCTCTTATTATATGTCACCACATTCCAGAAGTGGAATTTCAGTACCTTAAATACTGTCAAGGGACCCTTCTGACAAAAATTTGCCAAGGAAAGTCTTCCTGTTTGGTGTGAGACTCCTATTTTAGTATTATTTAATAAAAAATTTAACATCCCATCCTTCCTCCAAGGAGCTCAGGGCAACATACCTGCTCTTCCCAGTTTTTTCCTCACAAATACCCTTTGAGGTGGACTGTGGTTAACAGTGATTCACCCAAGGTCACTCAGTGAGTTTCAGGATGTTATGTCTTATCTGTATAACATCTC
>NW_015164529.1:521-3080 GCF_001447785.1 Gekko japonicus | reverse complement strand
AAATAAATCATATGAACAAGCCCTACTTTTATGACCAATTTTGGGGCATGGCCCTCAGTGTCCATTTTAGGTGGAAAGGTGATTTTACAGAGGAGGGCAAACAAGATGATTAGTGGGTTGGAGTACTTTACCTATGAGGAAAGAAGAAGGAGGAGGAGGAGGACTGGATTTATAACACACTCTTCATTCGAAGTCTTAGAGCAGCTTACAAACTCCTTTCCCTCCCTCTCCTGTATAGATTCTGCCCCCCAGGCCAGTCCATGGATGAGGGGAAAACTCTACACTGGCTCAATACATTCCACAATAACCCAGAGAGGTAGGCTCTCTGGATTTCAGAACAATAGCCACCAGACAGAACACACTAGCACCTCCTCAGAGATGCACTTAATACTCAATGGTAGCGTGTAGCCAGTTAGGCTGCAAGATTTAGGGTTGGGATTCAGTTACACATCAAAACAAACACTATTTATAAACAAGAATAAGGTTTATTCAGCACATCCTAATAAGGATTTCCAAAATAAGAAAGACTAGGGCAGTGTTTGCCTTAGCTAAACATAATGCTTCATATTTACCAAGTCAGGAACAGTTATCAGTCCACAATAGTCCATTGTAATAATCCAGTAGCCCCAAGGGATTTGGAGCAAGAAGTCCATCTTTGCAAGCATGTGCTCAGCTCCAAAGCAGTTCTTTGTCTCTCCCAGAGACCACATGGCAGGACATCAATTCAGGTGGCAGCAGAGATAGAAAGAACAGAACAGAACAGAGAGAGTGAGCTCTCTTCCAAGGGATCTGACAATTAAACCCCAATCTAATCATGACTAGCCGTGGCCATCAGCCAATCACGAGTAGGAAGGGTGTGTCCAACTTTTGGGTTGTCATGGTAGCTTTGAAGGGATAGGTTGGAAGTTTGGAAAACCACGCCCGCGGTCACATGGACCCCAACCCCCAAAACTTCATTCTGTACGTGACTGGTTGCTTGAAGCAGCAAAGCCAGGCTCCATCAAGTCTGGCTTTTCCACTAGGGGTGTGAAGGAATGGGTGGTTATATGGCAGGGCTGTAAAGTTTCGGCCAAATGGGCAGGCCATATGGCTTCAGTAGGAAATGCAACACAGCAGGGTATCAGCAAAACATTCCAGGGGGAGGCAGGGGTTTATAGAAATCAATATTTCTGTACACCCTCCCCCTTAAAGATGGAAAATCGGGGTAGAAACCTCAATTTTCACCTAATCCTGTCCTCAGGGAAAATGCATACATTTGAGGATTACACTAAATATCACAACAGAGGCAATTTACACTTACATAGTACATCATTACACAGGAAAACAGCAAGCAATGCACAGGAAACAAAAATCATTTCACTTTCATGAAGTTGACAATTCCAAACTCCAGGTTCAAGCTTACACAACATTTCAATCAAGTACAGTTAAGGTTACAGAAAGGAAAAACAAGTTAGAACACAGTTCCTTACAGAAAGCAACAGGTCAGACCATTTACTCAACAGCAAAGGCGTCCACATCACAGGAAATCCTAGGAAGCAAAATCTTCATTATGAGAACCAGGCTGGTTTTCTCTCCAGCCTCACAAGAGGCATTCAGCATCGTGGAGACACTGAAAGGGTCTTTGGAGTGAACGAGAGGTCCACTCTCACACACACAGAGACACGCACAGGCAAGCAGGGCAAAGCTTGCCTACCAACAATAAGAGGACTGATGACATCCTCAACAACACACAACTTTTATTTAGCAATTCTCAAGGGTTCAGAGCAGATCAAAACCCTTACACTTCAGTAAAATCATTGTATTTCCCTCACTCTGTAAAGGGGAGAGGTCGAGGAACTTCAGGATCATGTTGCCCACATAGAACGGACTTCATGACCTTGGCCAGCAAAGTGCTTTTCCATGAGAAGACCATCCCCCCCCCTCTCAGACATCATGCACTCCCATTGGAGCCACGAACCTTTCCAGCTGGTCTTCACCTCAGGTTCCCCAAAAAACACACAAACACACTGACAGACAGAGGCCATCCCACAGACAGACAGACAACAGACGCACACGCAACACACACAGTGGCTATCCCAGCCCCTAGAACAAAAAACTCACAAGGTAGCATGATTTACTTGAAAATCAGAAGAAAACACTCAACCCTCCCCCGTCCACTTTACCCTTTGTCCACACAGCCTGATGTTAGGCTTGGACGACAGAGATTTGGGCAAAGGTTTCTTGCATCCTCTTCTGGCTTTCCACACAGGACAATCACTTTGATGTGATGAATTTTTGCAGTTAAGCACAACCCGAATTGGGAATCCACAGGTCTTGACAGGCGAGCAGGAGTAGAGTTCCTCTTCTCCTCTGACAGGTAGAGTGCGCTGGCTTGTGGCTTTAGGGAAAGGCTTCTCTGCACGTGGGAGAGTGGATCTCTCACTGCTCCTATCCTCTTTCTGGCCACACAGGACAGCTGCACCTCTATGATGTGGAGATTAGCACTCATCTACACACATCTTGACGATGAAGCAGGAGTAGATTTCCTCTTCTCTGACAGGTAGAGTGCGCTGGGCTGTG
>NW_015164529.1:0-499 GCF_001447785.1 Gekko japonicus | reverse complement strand
GAAAGGCTTCTCTGCACTTGGGGGAGTGGATCCTCCAAAGCTCCGTTCCTGAGGCTCAGTACGCTTGTGCAACACAGCAGTCTTCTCTAGAGTAGAGGCTTCTCACTGAGGCAGCAACATCGTCAGATGACAGGCAACCACTGTGGGAGGAAGTTTCAGCACCACTTCTCCAGCTGGTGAGCAGAGAGCTCCCTCCGACCTCCGTGAATGCCTTCAGCACTGGTGATGTCATGACCCTTTGCTTGCCAATCTCCAGGCTGGTCCCAGTTGCGGAATTGAGAGTGGCGTCGAGGCAGACCCAAATTCTCATTTTCCTGTGCACGAGGGGGGTCTATAGAACCAGTAAACAGCCAGTCATCTGCACTTCTTCCATTCTCCACCTCCCTCTGGTACAAAATTCCTAGCTAACACTTTTAAAATAACAAAACATCATCATCGTCTATGCAAGCTTCTGCACGCAGGGGCAAATATTTTTTTTTTTTTAAACCAACAAAGTTTA
>NW_015164528.1:0-3298 GCF_001447785.1 Gekko japonicus | reverse complement strand
CATAAATGCATCAGTAAATCTAGAAGCGTCTTTGCTAATGCTCATATTTTATTCCTGGCATGCTAGCGATGACCAAGAAGTGAATGTGTGCTGTCATTCCCACCTTTGTGCAGTCGACGCAGCGCACTTTACGTCTGGCTCCTCGAGGATGTCTTTTTTTTGGCAAAGGAGCGCTCGCTGAGTCAGCAAGGAGGATCAGCGGGGAGAAGAGCAAGCAGAGGAGCTCATTAGACGCTACGGGACGGAAGTCTCCTTCAAACTTCTGCCAAAGGGAACGTCCGCTCACCTGAATAAAAACAGTCTCGACGGGCGTCTTAAGAGTTTGGCAACCCTCCACTTCAGCTGCATCCTGAACACATAAAGCCTCATAACTGAGTCAGACCCTTGGCCATCAAGGTCAATCTATCGAGGACAGTCTGCTCCAATGGGCAGCAGTGCTCCAGGTCCTCACGGTGAGGTCTGGCACATTACCTACTGCGTGTGTGTGCCGTCAAGCTGCCCGTAACTCATGGCGGCCCTGTGACTCCGTAAAGGTCAAGGTTTCCCTCGCTCGAAAGCCAGTCGAACCCGACTCTAGGGATGCGGCACTCATCTCCGTCTCCAAGCCGAAGAGCCAGCGCTGTCCGAAGACATCTCCGTGGTCATGTGGCCGGCATGACTAGATGCCGAGACGCACAGAACGCTGTTACCTTCCCACCGAAGCGGTACCCAGGGGTCATTTCCTGTAGGAGCGCACAGGAGCGGAGCTCCGGCAGTAAAGAGCCCAGGGGGCGGGCACGTGCAACAATCCCCACCCCCTGCTCCCGGCAGCCCTTAGCCAGAGCAAGAAGCAGCCAGGTAAGTTGCAGAGCACCCCCCCCCCTCAGACCACCGGTCCAAAACAGTCCAGTGGCACCTTTAAGACCAAGGTTTATTCAGGCACAAGCTCTCCCTCCTCTGCGAGGACAGATCTGCATGTCCCCCCCCCAATAGCTGGCAATCCAAAACAGTCCAGTGGAGCCTGAGCAGTGGGTGTTCCCTTCTGACACACTTCCAGTGATGTCAGGGGGTGTGGCATATGCAAATGGAGCCAATCTGCCTCTCCTCCTGCTGCCTTCAATGCTTCCTAGCATGACTGTCTTTTCCAGTGACTTCTTCTGTTAATGTGACCAAAGTACAATACCCTCAGTATAGTCGTTGTAGCTTCTAGGGAAAGGGCAAGCTTGATTTGATCGAGAACTCGTTTATTTGTCTTTTTGGCAGTGCACGGTATCCATACAACTCTCCTCCAACACCACGTTTCAAAGGAATCAGCTTTAGGGATGGGAACAAATTGGGAAAATGCAGTTCGGTTTGGTTCACGGTTCATGGCTAAACCATGAACCGAACCAGGAGGTCCGCTCACAAAATGAACCAGTTTGTGGTTCACGGCCCTGCAAACCCTGTTGAAAGGGACTGCAGTCCCTTTAAATGGGGTTTGCAGAAACCCCAGCAAAGAACTGAGCGGTCCATTCAGCTGTCTCTAGCTGTCTTGTGCAGTCCCTTTAACCTTATAAGGGACTGCAGAAGATAGCCTGAAACAGTTGCGCAGGGGGGAGTGCTCTCCACCGCTCAGCTGTTTTTGCAGCTTTCGCAGGGAACAGAAAGCAGGGGTTTAAAGGGACTCGGAGTCCATTTAAACCCCTGCTTTCTGCTCCATCCACAAACCACCACGAACTGCACAAACTGCTCTAAAAGTTTGTGGAAGTTCATGACGGTCGATCCATCACAAACTTCTGTTCCCAAGCCACAAACAGGGCAAGATTTGTGACAAATTTTGCAAGGCGGTTCGGTTTGTGCCCATCCCTAATCAGCTTTCTACATTGCCCACACATCATCCACTACTAGATCCTTTTTATTGGAGAGGCTGGTTCTTCTAGATAACGCTGGTGAGGCCTGATTCAGATACAGGTGTGCACATAAGAAGACCTCTAGTTAGCTTTCTTGTATCGAATAATTGAATTCCAGGCAAGATGTACATCTCGACAACACCTCCAATTCATTCTGGGTAGAGTACCCAAGTTCTGCTATCATTGCTTCCATCTTAATCCTTTATTACAGCATAACTATTTGTATCTCTAACATTAACTCAACAGGAAATTATGCCATTCATTACTGCTACACAGATAATTAAAGGAGATCGATTACGTGAGTCCATGAAAGTATCTTACCCAAAGATAAGCAGGTCACAAGCAAGGAGACCCTTCTAAGAAGCTCCCAATCAATTCAGCTTCCCAGACGTATCGGTTTTCAAAGTCCTCTCCTAACAATAGCCAGCTCTCCCACTTGATAAACACCATACAAAATTGTCTATACTCGAATACCTTCTTAAAACGAAGAAGAAGAAGAAGAAGAAGAAGAAGAAGAAGAAGAAGAAGAAGAAGAAGAAGAAGAAGAAGAAGAAGAAGAAGAAGAAGAAGAGATTGGATTTTTTGAAGAAGAAGAAGAAGAAGAAGAAGAAGGTGGTGGTGGTGGTGGTGGTGGTGGTGGTGGTGATGAAGGAGGAGGAGGAGGAGGAAGGAGGAGGAGGTGGAGGAGATTGGATTTATACCCCGCCCTTCACTAGCCAAAGGAGTCTCAGAGCAGGTTACAATCTCCTTTCCCTTCCCTTCCCCACAACAGACACCCTTTGAGCAGTGTTCCCTCTAAACTGACTTAATGTGAGCTAGCTCACAGTTTTTTAGCCTCTGGCTCACACATTGTTGTCATAGCCCAGGAAGGATGGCTTCAGAGCAAACTAATGTATGCAGCAGCCAAATCGTTCGCTCACAACTTTAATGCCAGCAGCTCACAAAGTAGAACTGTTGCTCACAAGACTCCACAGCTTAGAGGGAGCGTTGCCTGTGAGGTAAGTGGGGCTGAAGGAGCTCTTTCAAGAACTGCTCTTTCCAGAACAGCTCTGAGAGAATTTGTGACTGACCCAAGGTCACTCCAGCAGCTGCATGTAGAGGAGTGGGGAATCAAACCCAGGACTCCTAGATTAGAGTCCACGCTCCTAAGCACTACTCCAAACCGGTGTAGAAAAACTGCTCGCTGATTCTTGCCACTTTTTCATTGTAACGTAGTCTGTTTAAAAATAGTGATTCAAAGTTTCTCTCATATATGAGTATATGTGAGAATGTATATATGAATGTTCAAAGTTTCTCCTGCATATATTTATCTATGAGTTCTTAACCACTTTGCACTACTGAGGGGAAGGCTTCTTAACGGCTGGACATCTCCGCAGATCGTGGCCATAGATTTTTTTTTTCCTCAGTAATTTTATTTTATTAAAAGATAA
>NW_015164527.1:1901-2994 GCF_001447785.1 Gekko japonicus | reverse complement strand
GAGGTTGCACCGTTGATTTATACAGGGGCTATTATGATACAGGCATAGAGGCCAAGGCCTTCATAAGAACATAAGAGGAGCCCTGCTGGATCAGACCAGCGATCCATCTAGTCCAGCATCCTGCCTCACACAGTGGCCAACCAGTTCCTCTGGATGGCCAACAACAGGGAACAGATGCCAAGGCCTTCAGAACAGCATAAGAAGAGCCCTGCTGGATCAGACCAGCGGTCCATCTAGTCCAGCATCCTGCCTCACACAGTGGCCAACCAGTTCCTCTGGAGGGCCAACAACAGGGCATGGAGGCCGAGGCCTTCCTCTGATGTTGCTTCCTAGTTCTGGGCTTGCTGCCTCTGAATATGGAGGATTCCCCTTAGTCAACATGGCTAGTAGCCACTGATGGACCTCTCCTCTATGAATCTGTCTAACCCTGTTTGAAAGCTATCTGTGCTCATGGCCACCACTATCTCCACTGTCAGAGAGACAACTGGCCCAGCCTTACCCACTGAGCTGCGTCGCTGAATGCAGCCAACAACCCAAGTCTTCCTAACTGTAATCCAGCACCCTGACTGCTTTACCGTGCCAGCTGTCAGGTGAAGGCTGTGTGAGGAGGGCTGGCCGGTGGGATCGCCACCATCCTCCTGTTCATGTGCGCCTTTGCGAGCCACATCCGTGCAACCTCGGACTTGGAACGTAACAAGAGGAGAGCCCTTACCAGTCCTGTGTGCTTCTTGCAAGACTCGTACGTTAGGGCGCTATCCCCGTTTCTCCAGCTGTCGTCTCCGATCTCATCGCTCATGAGGAATTCATTCAGCTTTTGGACACTTGAGAGAGGAAGAAAGAGAATGTGAAATGCTCCCTACGTGGCTTGTATCAATGCCATCTTTGGACCTATGATATCAGAAGTTTGAGAACTGTTGTTTTTAAGTATTGGATGTTTTAATGGATTATTTATTTATTTATTTATTTATACATTCGATTTATATACCGCTCTGACCCCAAAGGGTTTACAGGCAAGTTTCAAATACAATTCAATTCCCTATCTAAGGCCACATAGTACAGGGATGGGGCTGCCTACCGGCACCCAGGTGGCAGG
>NW_015164527.1:0-1348 GCF_001447785.1 Gekko japonicus | reverse complement strand
TCTTCTTCTTCTTCTTTTTTCAAGGACAGCTCTTGTCAGAACTATGGCTTGCCCAAGGTCATCCAGCAGCTGCAAGTGGAGGAGTGGGGAATCAAACCCGGTTCTCCCAGATTAGAGTCCACACACTTAACCACTACACCAAACTGGTTTCTACCATATGTTCCTGCCCAGGAATAAAGGTGGCAGGGAGAGTCCCTGTGGACTGTGCCATAAATCAAAGAAGCTGATTTGGTGGTTACATGATACAGGGCCTTTTCAGTGGTAGCCCCACGATGAAGGAACAAACTCCACAGGGAGATGTGCCTGGCCCCCCTCACTTTTGACCTTTAGGAAGCGACTGAAGAGAGTTTTTATTTAGGACGGCATTTGTCGGGTTTACCAGCATTCCTGAGTAGTTTCCCCTCTCCTCCACTTGCACCTGCTGGATGACCTTGGGAAAGCCGTAGTTCTGCCACAGCTGTTCTTGAAAAGAGTAGTTTCTGTCAGAGCTCTCTCAGCCCCTCCTCCCTCACAGGGTGTCTGTTGTGGGGAGGGGAAGGGAAAGGAGATTGTAAGCTGCTCTGAGACTCCGAGTGAAGGGCAGGGTATAAACCCAATCTCTTCTTCAATTCAGGCTCCCTGGTGGCTTTTATTCGCAATTTAAATGGGAGGGATCCAGTCGCAAATTTCCAAACATCTAATCCGTTTTGACCTGGAGATTCAATCATACGAAGCCATAAAAAAGTTTCTCTCTCGCAGCAACAACGGCTACTCCTTAAAAAGAACTGGAAGGGTTTGGCAGAAACATATAAGCACTTAAATGCTCTGGGAACAGGCACTTAATTCTCTGTGCCGACTTGATGGATGATAACGGGGTGGAAGAAAATGGCCCAGGATGAGTTATCCTCTGCGAGGGAAGTGGCTGGAGTTGAAAGAGAAAGATGGGAAGGATACAGCTTTGGAAGGGTCGTGATTTGTCCTGTCAAAAGTTAGATCTTTCGATGGTCCAGATATACAGAGCAAGCTCAATGTGCTTTCCTGGTGTTAACAGCTGTGCTAAATATAGTACTGGGAGAGAGAGAGAGAAAGAATGACTGGAAATTTAAACAAAGGAGAGTCTACTAATCTTTGAGGTTGGAGAGAACTGTGGCCGGATGCCATATTTAGGACTGAAAGATAGCTTTCCCTTCGAAGATTCGTTGCATTGCTTTCCCCGTCTCTTCTTGCGTAGTAGATTTTCGGCTTAAAATCAAAGTTACACGGCAAAGCTGAGGGGATCCTGAGATGTCTGTTTTGCTTGTGTTAATCATGTTAACAGTGAAAAAGAAAGAGAAAGCATGGGGTAGTGGTTAAAGTGAAGAGAAGAAGA
>NW_015164526.1:1173-3182 GCF_001447785.1 Gekko japonicus | reverse complement strand
AGCTGGCTTCATGTGGAGGAGTGCCGAATCGAACCCAGTTCCCCATATTAGAGTCCATCGCTCTTAACCACTACACCACGCTGGGTCCCTGGAAGGAATTGTTTGGGGTTTTTTTTAAATTTTGTTTTTATTGAATAATACAAAGGGAAAGGGATAGGAAGACAGGGAATAGGAAAGGGGTACAAAGGGAAAAGGAAAATAGTGCTTATAATTACTTCTATAGGCACTATTACATTACATTAATAATTCTACTTCTACAATCGGGTAATCCTTTGTATTGAATCTGATCACTTAAGCCCATACATTTCCTGATTACCTGGGAGGAATTGTTAATGACATTTACAGGAAGCTGGCACTTCTGCCATGAACTTCCCCTGGTTTTGTTCTTCCTTTGCAGGAGCTGCTGTTAAAATTGTCTGAACAGAAGAACCTCGTAGACTTCATTGAAGTGTACGTAGAGATGATGCAACCGCACTCTGTGGACGGCTCACTTCTGGAAACAAGGTATAAATGTAACACGGCTAATATGAGATAGATCAAGGTGGGTAGCCGTGTTAGTCTGTCTATAGCAATAGAAAAGAGCAAGAGTCCGGTGGCACCTTAAATACTAACAAAATATGTGGCAGGGCAGGAGCTTTCGTGAGTCACGGCTCACTTCTTCAGATGCACGAAAGTTTCTCCCCGCCACATATTTTGTTAGTCTTTAAGTTGCTACTGGACTCTTGCTCTTTTCTACAACGAATACAGTCCAGTAAGCTTCTGTATTGTGAGGTGGTGGTTTTCTTCCAAGGTTCATGCATAAAAATATGCACTTGCCATCATCTGCTGGCCAGGAAATAATATTACACGATATTATCCTATAGCATATTTGACATTATATAGTATATCCCACAGCATAGTACCATATACTATGAAAATAGATTCAGGTGGGTAGCCGTGTTGGTTTGAAGCAACAGAACAAAGTTTGTGTCCAGTGGCAACTTTAAGACCAACAAAGTTTAATCCTGGGTATAAGCTTTTGTTGCACACGAAAGCTTATACTCAGAATCTTACTTGTTTCTTAAAGGTGTCACTGGATTGCTGAGCGGTCGGGTTAGAACAGATAAAAGGAAGTACTTCTTCACCCAAAGAGTGATTAAACCATGGAATTCACTACCACAGGAGGTGGTGGCAGCTACAAGCATGGACGGCTTCAAGAGGGAATTAGATAAGCATATGGAGCAGAGGTCCATCGGTGGCTATTAGCCACAAGGTATAGATAGGGACTCTGGGGCAAGTGATGCTCTGTCTTCTTGTGGAGGGCAGGGAACAGTGGGAGGGCTTCTAGTGTCCTGGCCCCACTGCTGGACCTCCTGATGGCACCTGGTATTTTTGGTCACTGTGTGACACAGAGTGTTGGACTGGATGGGCCATTGGCCTGATCTAACATTGGCTCCTCTTATGTTCTTATGACTCAGACTTTGTTCATAAACTGTGAAGGTTTAACAAACCACACATGGCTTCTAGCCACAGTCCAGCCCATAGTTAAGGTGCACAAACCCATTGAAAACAGTGGCTTTACGAGAACTTGAATGTGTTGGATTGTGCTGTCTGTGAGTTTTGTTGTTTCTTGGGAGCATTGATTCAGGTCAGACTGCAGTCCTGACGCATGGACCAAGTTCATTAATGCCCCTTTCCAGCAAGCTAGGCAGAACCAGGATGTCCTTTCCCACGCTGCTTGGATTGTCTGGGAAACCCTGGGGTCAGAGGTGGGGTGCCCAGTAGCCCAAAGTGGAGGCAGTGCTGGAATGGAGAAGAGCTTCCATGGGACCTGGGGATTCTCACATTACCTTTGTGTAAGATGTTCTACCACAAAATCTGCTATGCCACATACCTAAGCAGAACCACTTGAAAACAGTGAGACCCAATGCCAAGCAATGTTCCCTCTAAGCTGTGGAGTCTTGTGAGCAAAAATTCTACTTTGTGAGCTACTGGCATTAAAGCTGTGAGCAAGCGATTTGGCTACTGCA
>NW_015164526.1:0-725 GCF_001447785.1 Gekko japonicus | reverse complement strand
TCTCTCTCTCTGTCTCTCTCTCTGTCTGTCTCTCTGTCTGTCTCTCTCTCTCTCTCTGTCTCTCTCTCATGTTACCTCCTAATCAGTCATGAGGCATCCATCTTGGGAAATGGACCTCCCGATCTCATCACAAAGGACCCGGTGGGTGACAAGTGGCGGTACTTGGAAGAAGAGCTGCTGTTCAAGATGAGGCCACCTCACGGCCAACTCACTGAACCTCAGGTTAGTGTCGAATACCTTTCTAGCTAATCCTTCTACATCGGACAGATAGGTCAGCCCCCTACGCAAAAGAGTAAGTGAACATAGATCCGAGATTTAAAACCACAACTGTCAAAAACCAGTGGGAGGACATTTTAATCTTCCAGAATATTTCTTCACTGACCTAAGAGCAGTCGTCCTCAAACAGAGAAGCTTAAAGGGGAGCTTACCACCCTGAGATTGCCGAATTTGAGTTTATTCAGTTTGGTGTCGTGGTTAAGAGCGGCGGACTCTAATCTGGAGAACCAGGTTTGATTCCACACTCCCCCAAACCCAGTTCTCCAGATTAGAGTCCACCACTCCTGGCCACTACAGTATCCTTGTAGAGAATAGTTAGTAGTATAAACCTGGCAACATTGTCTTTGGCTTGTCCACTTGTCCACTGCCTCAGAGCAGATGTGACGTTCTTGATCTCCTAACGCTTGTGTAGTTCTTCCTCTACACCAGGGGTCTGCAACCTTTAAGAC
>NW_015164525.1:0-3468 GCF_001447785.1 Gekko japonicus | reverse complement strand
CAAACATAAGCTCATATCGTTACAGTCTCATATCGTTACAAAAGCCTTTGTATAAACAGCGGGCTACAAGAAAAGCCATGCAACCTTCCAGCATCCTTAACAGAGTGTATTCCTTCCACAGATTCTTGAAAATGCTTTTTTCTGCATACCTCAGCCCTTTGTCTTTCAATGCCAATAATTGTGTTTTAAGCCTGCTGCAATTTTTAATGGCCTGTGCAAACACTACAAGCAACATACATCACAGTAGTGGAAGAGATGGAAGGACAGGGGGAAGGATCTATTTAAAGGGGGGGATACTAACGACTACTCCTCTCAATTAAGAATTTTGCTGGACTGCATTTGCAAATCATCCACCTCATTTAAACCTATTGTTCCTGAAATATACTAAGTTCAGACGTGTAGAAGTAATCAACTCATAGTTTATTAATGATTCAGCAAGAGAAAGAAGAAGACTGAGAAACCCTTGGCCAAAGCCAGGTATTTATCCCTGAAAAGGGTTATACCCCAAAACACCCCACTCCCAACGATAGGCTATTTACACTCTATTGTTTCCCAATTGGTTTACTCTAGGATTCTTGTCTCCCTACTGGTCCATTCTAGGATCCTAGCAATCTATTGTTATGCATCCCAAGCTCAGTCCTTTTGCAAGGGCAGTTCAGGCTCAATACATAACAGTTCCATTGCTCTTTGTTTTAACTAGCAATGTGAACCTCATGTTACATTCCAAGCCTGGAATTGAACCACAGGAACTATTGTGACATGGTGCAAAAAGGCTTCACCACATTAAACGAAAGTCTCTATTTGCAGAAGTGGGGACATAGGAGTCAAATGCCATTCAACAGAGAGAGGACTGGCACTCGGGGCTTCAAATGCACACTTGCCCCCTGGAATCTGCAGGAGATTTTTTGCTTGCTTCGGACCCAGCAACACCCCCCTCACCCCTGAAGCAGAGGGTTTTCGATCTGGGAATGGGCTTGCAGACCCCACTTCCCTGCAGCGTCTGATCACTTAACTGTGTCCCCCCAGCCCCCAAATCGAAGACAGGTTTTCCTTCCCCTTTCCCTCCTAACCCTCCTCCTGCCCCATCCTGACTTATCCCCGCTGCCTGGACTTTCATTCTTATGCCCCCCCCTCCTCCAGCCTCCTGGTCGCCTCACCGGGTTTCCCTTCTCACTTCCAGGCGCACGTATTAAACGCTCTGTCTGTGAGCACCTTGAACGGAATGAGTTAATTGGTAGTAGCCAGCATGGGTTTATCAAGAATAAGTCATGCCAGACCAACCATATCCCCTTTATTGAGTTACTAAATTGGTTGACTCTGGCAATGCTGTGGACATAGTGTATCTAGATTTCAGTAAAGCATTTGACAAAGTTTCTCATGATATCCTTGAGGATAAGCTGGTTAAGTGTGGGCTGGATGGTGCAACCGTTGGATGGATTCATGGTTGGTTGAAAAATCGTACCCAACAAGTGCTCGTAAATGGCTCTGCGTCTACGTAGAGGGAAGTTTCGAGTGGAGTGCTTCTTTTTTTTTTAATAAATGACCTGGAGGAATATATAGAGGGGATGCTTATCAAATTTGCAGATGACACAAAGCTGGTGGGATTGCTAATTCTGAAGAAGACAGAGTCAGGATTCAAAATGATCTAGATAGGCTGCAACAGTGGGCTGAGACAAATAAAATGAATTTCAATAGAGATAAGTGCAAAGTCCTACACTTAGGTACAAAAAAATCAAAGGCACAGATATAGAATGGGAGGGACTTGGCTTAACAGCAGCACATGTGAAAGGGATCTAGGTATTCTGGTTGATCACAAGCTAAACATGAGCCTGCAGTGCGATGTGGCTGTGAAGAAAGCTAATGCAATCTTAGGATGCATTAACAGAAGCATTGTGTCCAGATCACAGGAGGTGGTAGTTCTGCTCTATTCTGCAATGGTCCGGCCTCACCTGGAGTACTGTGTCCAGTTTTGGGCACCACATTTTAGGAAGGATGTTGACAAGCTCGAGCGTGTCCAGAAGAGGGCAACCAGGATGGTGAGAGGGTTGGAATCCAAGTCTTATGAGGAAAGGCTGAAAGAGTTGGGTATGTTTAGCCTGGGAAAGAGAACGCTTAGAGGGGACATGATTGCAGTCTTCAAGTATTTGAAGGGCTGTCATGTAGAAGATGGAGCGGATCTATTCTCTCTTGCTCCGGATTGCAAGAGTAGATCTAATGGGTGGAAATTACAAGGGAGTCGTTACCGGCTAAATATCAGGAGAAACTTCCTAACTGTAAGGGTGGTTAAGCAGTGGAACAGACTGCCTCGGGAGGTGGTGGATGCTCCTTCGCTGGACGTTTTCAAGCAGAGGCTGGACGACCATCTTTCAGGTATGTTGTACGGCTGTCTTTCGGCTATGCTCCTGCAGAGTGCAGGTGGTTGGACTAGATGACCTGCAAGGTCCCTTCCAACTCTAACTTTCTATGATTCTATGACTTCGGGAATGTCCCTGAGATGGGAGGAGGCAGAGAGGAGGAGGAAGTGGCCGGACCATGTCAAAAGGGAGGAGGAGGAGGACAACGGGGGTGTGTGGCCACTGCTCCGTACAATGGCTCATGTGGCAGTGGGGCACACACATGCTCCTCCTTTTCTTGTTCCCCTTTCTCCCCCTCCCTCTCTCTTTGGAATTCTGTCAGCACTGAACGCGGGCTCCCGAGGCAATGTGGCTGTGCGGAGGGGCCCCAGAAGGAGAGTACTGTGTGTGTGTGAGAGAGAGTGTGTGTGAGAGGAGGGAGGGAAGGAGGAAGGGAGGGAGGGAGAGGGAGGAGTGTGGTGGACACGAGGCAAGGAAGAAGAAGGCACTCTCATTCTCTCCGGAGTTATATTGGTGGTTTTTCTACCCTGAGGGGAACCAGCCCCTGCGATGGAGTTAAAAAACCAACTGTTTTATTTTACCCTGTACAGTTGCTATGGCTTTTTTGCTAATGCAATAAATATTATTATTATAAAAACCAACTGAATAACAAGAATAACCATTTTTTAAAAGTCCTACCTCTCTTTCCTTCCTGCCTGAGTGCCGCTCCAGTGTGCTCCTGCAGGAAATGACCCTCTGCTGAGGGTTAGACTTGGAAGGCTCCTATTGTATGGCCTACATGGGCCATGTCTCGTACACAATGGAGAAAGCTGGAAGTTGGATCACCTGACTGCAGGCAGGGCCTCTAATTTCTTAGCTAATCCCCACACACCTGATGTTGGCAGCTATGGCAACCAGAAATTGGGCACACACCCCTGCCCCTCGTGATTGGGTGATGGCCACAGCTGATGGTGACTGGCATAGCGGATATAACTCCGTGGTTCTTTAGGGAAGAGCTCTCTTGCTCTTGCTGCTGGGATCCTGACTTTTGAAACAAAGATTTTCTTTGTGAACTGATTGCCGGTTGCCAATATTCTGTAACGGTTGATCTGTATCTCTGAGCAGTCCTGGACTA
>NW_015164524.1:1084-3274 GCF_001447785.1 Gekko japonicus | reverse complement strand
ATCACTATGCTGCATCACTGAGTCTTCCTACAATGAACCCAGTATACAACAATGACGACAAGGATGGGATCCCGCTGAGCTAGCCAGGCTGCCAGAGCCCTGAGGAGGCAGCCGACCTCCGCTGCTCCACATGGATGAGTACCGACGGCACCCCAGCTGCAACCACATCCTCACCACCACCACCGCCGTGCAGCACGATGGCCATTGCTCCGGAATTGGGGCTAGTGCCCTCATTCGATCCAGCCCGACTGCAGCAGTGGGGAGCCTGGGTCGCTGGACTCAAGTCCATCCTGATTTTCTTCCAGGTCACCAAAGAGGAGAGGAAGAAAGAGCTCCTCATAGGCTCATGCGGTCCAGCCACTGTCAGCCTGGCTGGACCACGCAGGAAGAGGCTACGTTCAAGCAAATCACCAAAGCCCTGCAAGACCACTTCATCCCTAGCCCATCAGAGATGTCGTGCCACGTGGCTTTCCACTACAAAACCCAGCATCAGTGAGAGTCAGCCACCGAGTATCTGGCCAAACTACGCTGTCTTGCATCCAAATGTGCGATTGGAACCCATTTGGAGACAGCCCTCCGGTACAGTTTCGTGTGCGGCCTACGGGAGGAGACGTTAAGGAGATGGATCAGCGAAGCAGAGAAAAGCACCCTAGCATCCGCTTTCTCCATGGCCACTGCATGGGAGCAATCGCACCCGCCATCCTCCCCAGCTCCACATGAAACCACCACACACCAGACCACTGCCAATTCCAGGGGCTCCGAGGCCAAAGGGGTCCACAAGGACACACCGGCCATGCAAAAGAAAGCTCCATTGGGTCCCCCACGCTCGATCCGGGGCCCCGACTCCACTGCACATGCGGAATGTGCCAGTTGCGGGGATGCACATGAGAGGCGGACATGCTGGTTCAGGGATACCATGTGCCAAAGTTGCGAGTGGTCCAGTCACATCGCCCATGCCTGCCGCTCGAGAGGTTCCCGAAACCCGACCAGCAAGTCACTGCAATGAACACAAACCGCTACACACTACAAGTCCAATACGACCACCAAGGAGCTCTTCCCTCTGTTGATGGAACCCCCACAAAATGTACTGACTCTCCCCAGCCCAAGCATGGCCCCTAAGATAAAGGTCCGATTGCAGATAGAAGGGTCCCCTTGCACCATGGAGCTAGACTCCAGCTCCGCGGCCTCCATCATTTCAGTGGAGACCCTCAAAAGACTCTGTCCCAATGGTGGCCCCCGCCTGCAACCCTCCAAATTAAATCTAGTGGACTTTCAAAGGAACCGGGTGCCAGTGCGGTGTGAGGGTCATTTCTGGGTCCGATACCGAGGGTTCGAGGGAGAGCTAAACTTGATCATGGTCAAACCATTGAGGGTGGGCATAACCATTGAGGGGGTGAAGCAATGTGACTGGTCAGACTTTAACAAGGCTTGCGAGGAATTTTCGTCTGTTTTTGATGGACTGCTTGGGTGCTACACCAGCCCTCCGGTCTCCCTGCAGCTCAATCCCAAGATAGCGCCCATCCGCATGTGGGCCAGGCGGGTTCCCTTCACTCTGTGTTGGGTATTACAAGTTGAAAACACTCAGTATATCTGGGGTTAAATGTTTGTTTATGTTACTCACAGGAAGTCACATGTTTCTCATGTAACCAATGTTCTTTAGCTGTAGGATGCCCAGGTATTTTCTCCCTGATCTAGGAATTTGATTGGGACTAAAGTGTCAAGGTATATTACCATTTTTTGGCTTCTCTTCCCGTCTTTGTTTTGGTGTTCTGAAGAACAAGAAGAGTAGCTATACTTTCTCTCTTCTAGTTTTGTCTTTGTAGAGTAAGGATGTAGCCGATTATGCTCTGTTGTTATTTTCATTCCCATGCTAGAATTTAGTAAAAACTTTCTATTTTAATCACACATGGACTCTGAGTCTGAATTATTTTACTCAGGCTCTGCTGGACTAGCTTATCTTTGCTAAATACCATTATTTCAATATCTTACTATCACTCAACAAAGGTTATGGGTGCCCAGATTGCTTCAGCTGCACCAGATAGCTAAGCAGAGTGCAGCAGCCAGACTTTGAGTCAAGAAAAACATGTGTGCTGGAGTTTTCTAAAACGGAATTTTTATCTTAACTTGCATTGGATTTATGAGATTCAGACAACATCCTGTTTTCTTCATGAACTTGTGGGACCAGACTAG
>NW_015164524.1:0-999 GCF_001447785.1 Gekko japonicus | reverse complement strand
ATGTCTGCAGCTAAGAATCTTGCTTTTTTCAATATTCCCACCTTAGACTCAAGTAATTTCTCTTGGTGGAAGAGATCAGTAAAGAATGCCCTTCAAGCTCATGGGGCTCTTTCTGTGCTCACTAACGATCCTCCTGAAGCAGGAGCCGCTCTCAAAAAGCACAGAGGACATGATGGTTTTGGGATGTCTTTAATTATGGGATCCATAAATGCTACAGATAATCAGGAATTTTTAGAGTGCACATCCACGAAACGAATGATGTTGAAGCTTGAGCAAACTTATGCTTCGAAAAATGATGCTAATTACTTGTTCCTCTATCAAAGATTAATAAATGCAAAAATGAGAAATGGTGAAACACTGCTTAAACGTTTGAATTATGTCATGGATGCTTCTAATGCATTGAAAAATATGGAAGATGCACCAGGGGGAAAAGCTGTTATTGCTGTAATTCTTGGTTATTTGACCAGAGAGTATTCTCATGAAGTGGCTGTTTTAAAGGGCTCAAAAGACTTAAAACTGGAATATGTGTTAATATATCTAAAAGATGAAGGACATAGGTGTGAAATGACCCAGGCTACAAAGGATTTGTCTGTACTTAGCATAAAGGCTGATTATAAAAGAGATAATGCCAAAATAGTTTTAAAATGCCACAACTGTGGAAAGTTTGGGCATATGGCAAAACATTGTAGATCAAAGACTTTACCAGAACGAAGAGATTGTACCAAATCTTACTGCTCTGAAACCAGACCCCCTAAGGGGCGTGGCCACGGAAAGCCAACTAAGGCTAGCGATCACTCTATGAAACGAGGTGTGTTTGCTATCAGAGACAGACAGCAAAGAGCTGATGCTCTAAAGCAGAAAAGTAACATGAAAACTATGTCACTAAGAGGAATGATGAGAAAAATGACTCATTATTACTAGATAGCGGGAGTGCATATCACATAGTCAATTCAGACAATTCAGACAAATTCAGAGAAAAGAAGCCTGCTCTGCAAGGGG
>NW_015164523.1:456-3344 GCF_001447785.1 Gekko japonicus | reverse complement strand
AAGTTATAAAATTGCTGAAAAGAACAGACTATTCTGCCATTTGATGTATCTCTATTCTCATATATAATGTAACCTTGGTGGTGGAGGTAGAAAGGGCCATGGAGTTGAAGCCAACCTATGGCAACCTGCAGGGTGTTCAAGGGGAGAGATGCTCAGAGGTGGCTTGCCATTGCCAACCTCTGCATCACAACCCTGGATTTCCTTGGAGGTCTCCCATCCAAATACTAAACGGAGCCGACCCTACTTAGTTTCCAAGGTCAAGAGAACCTGGTCTATTAGGGTTGCCAAATGGAACTTACCTTGGCGGTGGGGGACTCCTAGGTGGATCCCGGAGCGCGCGCGCCGCACACACACACATCACCAGGAAGTGACGTTATGACGCTGGGCACGCTGTGGGCGGGGCCACGACCATACAAGGAAAAACCATAGAGTTTTCCCTTGTATGGCAGTGGCCCCGCCCCCAGCGTGCCCGCATCACTTCCGGGTGACGCGCATTTCGGGAGGAAGAAGAAGAAGAGATTGGATTTATACCCCGCCCTTCACTTGGAGTCTCAGAGCGGCTTACAAACTCCTTTCCCTTCCCCTCCCCACAACAGACACCCTGTGAGGTGGGTGGGGCTGAGAGAACTCTGACACAAACTGCTCTTTTTCAAGGACAGCTGTGCCAGAGCTTGTGACTGACCCAGGGTCACATCAGCAGGTGCAAGTGGAGGAGTGGGGAATCAAACCCGGTTCTCCCAGATTAGAGTCCACGCACTTAACCACTACACCAAACTGGAGTTCCCACCGGCGGTGCCGGGGAACGGGCCTCTGGGGTGGGGCTTTCCCCGCCCCCCAGGGGGACTTGGGATCCCTATGTGGTCTATCCAGGTCACGGCCACAACATCGTTACTCTAATGAATAATCTTCACAGACCCAATTTCATTTGGGTTCAGAAAAGAAAGTCGTCACAAGCAGGATGCTTAAACTCACCTTCCACAAAGACTGCTAGTGAGAGCACCATTCTGTCCATAGCGACTGGTAACACATGAGTGCTGTGAGCCACAACGTCCACGAGCCCTGAGACGCCGTAGAAGAGATACATTGTCATGTGCTGCCAGTTCACGAGGTGATCCCATTGCTTCTTTTCATAATTATATAGCTTCAGGTGAGGTCCATCGGGAACGAACTGCTCAGCTATCATACCTGTGTGTAAAACAATGAGGGGTGCATTGGTGGCCTCGATTCTTACCTAAGGGACTAACCAAATTAAGTTTAGCATCATAGCAGTGGTATCTACACAGGTGCCCCAAAATTTTAGAAAATTTAGACACTCTCCTGCAAAAGGAGTCCAACAGGGGCATCCTAAGCATTGAAGCCAGTGTGGTGTAGCAGCTAGAGTGTTGGGTTAGGCTCTTAGATACCAAGGTTCAAATCCATACTCTGCCATGGGAGGTCACTGGGTGTCCTTGAACCAATCATACACTCTCAGCCTAAGCTTCAGTTTCCCTTGTATCCCCCTCCCCACACTATTTCATATTTCCTTCTTCCTTTCCCCCACATACTCACCTTTTCTTGCTTCCTTCCCACCAACCAACCCATCTTTCATCTGTCCCCGAGCTTCAGCTATATTTATTATTTATTTACTTAATTTATACCCTATCTTTTTCCACACTGTGGACCCAAAGCAGTTTATATGATTCTCTTCTGTTTTATCTTCACAACAACCCCATGAGGTAGGTTAGGCTGAGAGCATATGACTGGTGAAGATTCAATTGCAGAGTGGGGATTAAGCATTTGGGATTGCTTTCCTTACTTTGTTTGGGTCATCTTAAGTTAATGTATGAGTTGTTTTTTTCTAAAATAAAACCTCAGTATTCAGGCTAAATTGCCATGTTGGGACTTTGCAATCAATAAGTGGGTTTTGGGTTGCAGTTTGGGCACTCGGTCTCTAAAAGGTTCGCCATCACTGGGTTAGGCTCTCAGATACCAAGGTTCAAATCCATAATCTGCCATGGAAGGTCACTGGGTGTCCTCAAACCAATCATACACTCTCAGCCTAAGATTCCGTTTCCCTTGTATCCCCCTCCCCACACTATTTCATATTTTCTTCCTCCTTTCCCCCACATACTCACCTTTTCTTGCTTCCTTCTCTCCTTCCCACCAACCAACCTTTCTTTCATCTGTCCCAGAGCTTCAGCTATATTTATTATTGATTTACTTAATTTATACCCCATCTTTTCCCACACTGTGGACCCAAAGCAGTTTATATGATTCTCTTCTGTTGTATCTTCACAACCACCCCATGAGGTAGGTTAGGCTGAGAGCATATGACTGGTGAAGATTCAATTGCAGAGTGGGGATTTGAGAGATAAAAAATAAGGCCAAGGCCAATGGTGCAAAATAAAGTAAAAATATATTTTGAGTAATAAAGTATATTTTACTTGATTATGTACCATCTGTCTTGGTCTTATTTTTTAAAATTTCTTAGTGACTATGGTGTCCCTTTTATTTTCTCCTTGTTTAGGGTAGAGATTTGAACCTGGGCATCCCAGATCCTAGTCTGAAAGTCTAATCCATACACCATCCTGGCTTTTGGGAGCGTGGCTGCTGTTGAACAGGGGCAAATCCAGGGTGAGTCATGCAGGTTGTATAGTAGCAAGTTGCCTAGTAGTTGCTGCCAGGCCTGGCCCCAAAGAGTCTTCCCCCCAAGATAGGCAAGAGCCCTGGCCCCTTCCCCTGCCTTTTACTGACAGAAATCAAGGCTTCAACTGAAAAAAATGTTTAGTTACCTAGCAACAGCTACAGAGGGCATTCATTTCTTCAAGTTACAGACACTGCTTCTAATATTTGGGGGGGTGTTAAACCCACCCTCAGTGTATTTTTTTTAGCTTTCAGATTTTTTCCCT
>NW_015164523.1:0-246 GCF_001447785.1 Gekko japonicus | reverse complement strand
TAGGCCTGGAAAGAGCCCTGCCCCCTTCCCCTGCCTTTTACTGACAGAGATCAAGGCTTCAACTGAAAAAAACATGTTTAGTTACCTAGCAACAGCTACAGAGGGCACTCATTTCTTAAAGTTACGGACACTGCTTCTAATATTTGGGGGGTGTTTGTTAACCCCACCTGCAGTGTATTTTTTTTTAGCTTTCAGATTTTCCCCCCTACAAACCTGGAGCTTTTCTCAGGTTTTCAGAAAGATCTG
>NW_015164522.1:3202-3378 GCF_001447785.1 Gekko japonicus | reverse complement strand
CGGCTTACAGCATATGTATAAGTATAAACGTATTAAAACAGCGAGATACATTGAGGCATTAAAGCAGTAATAAAGATAAAACCAGAGCACAGGCAAACAAGTGCTTGGAAACATAATACTAATAAATGGTGGTGGCATTGTCTCAGCATCTCGATCGTCAAATGGCCACCACATGC
>NW_015164522.1:0-3172 GCF_001447785.1 Gekko japonicus | reverse complement strand
GGGCATAGTATGTTCCAGTGGCTCATTCGTCAGTGGTGGCTCCTAATCGGAAGCCTGGTGGAAGAGCTCTGTTTTACAGGCCCTGCGGATCTGTAAAAGGTCCCACAGGGCCCTGATGTCATCCGGGAGCTCATTCCACCAGTTAGGGGCCGCCACAGAAAAGGCCCTGGCCCTCGTCACTGCTAGCCTGGCTTCTTTAGGCCCTGGGAGGACCAGGCGGCTTTGGGACCCCGATCTTAGTGCTCTCTGGGGAACATGTGGGGAAAGACGGCCCCTTAGGTAAGTAGGTCCCTGTCCATATAGGGCTTTAAAGGCAAAAACCAGCCCCTTGAACCGGATCCGGTATGCTATAGGCAGCATTACCTTCATAATGTGAATTCGTTTAAATCGGGTTCCACAGTGTGGTGCCCTTGGGCACGACGGCTCCCACCAGCACCTTTCCTGGCGCCCTCCGGGTGTTGTTAGAAAGTGGGAGGGGACAGGTGGGACTTTTGCCCAGCAGAGCTTTTGATTGGCCACTGGAAATCTGATTAGTGTTGCCAATAAAATCGCTCTGGCAGGTGCTGCTGCCACTGCAACACTGCATGACTAGAGCTAAGCTGTGTGAGGAAACAAGAACATATTTTTAAACAGTGTGTTAATTTAAAACCAGTTTGGGGTAGTGGTTAAGTGCGCGGACTCTCATCTGAGAGAACCGGGTATGATTCCCCAATCCTCCACTTGCACCTGCTGGATGACCTTGGGCAAGCCATAGTTCTGATAAGAGCTGTCCTTGAAAAAGAGCACTTCCTGTCAGAGCTCTCTCAGCCCCACCTACCCCACAGGGTGTCTCTTGTGGGGAGGGGAAGCGAAAGGAGTTTGCAAGCCGCTCTGAGACTCCTTTGGGTAGTGAAGGGCGGGGTATAAATCCAAACTCTTCTCTTCTTCGAAAAGGTATCCTGTCCAGCAGAATTTCTGCCCGAAATGTTGAAGCGTTTGTATTAAGAGTTCTGTGTAACCTTTTCAAAGCTGTCTATGCCCGTGGCCATCACTACATCCTCTGGCAGTGAATTCCACATTTTAGTCACACTGCCAGTATGGTGGGCCCAACTTAGAAAACACTTAGCTCCCTATCGTTGTTGTTGGTCAAAGCCATCCTTTTCTGTTATGGCATCATTCACAGAAAGATTTGACAGAGGACATACGAAACTGCCGTAGACCGAATTGGACTGTTAAGCCATCTGGCCCAGAACTAGGTAACAGGATCTGTCTGAAAGCAACGCTTGAGGCTGACGTCTTTCCAAGCTATGGCATCTCAAGTTATCTAACTGCAAATGCCCAAGCGTTGAACCTGAGACATTGTCTACATGAAGAAGAGCTGTGGCCTAGTTCTGCTGGTACAGAAGTGTGTGTGATAAACACGACTGATTAGTATAAAGGTAAAGGTTCCCTTGCTCGAAAGCCAGTCGAATCCGACTCTAGGGTTGCGGTGCTCATCTCCGTTTCAAAGCCGAAGAGCCAGCGCTGTCCGAAGACGTTTCTGTGGTCATCATGTGGCCGGCATGACTAAACACCAAGGTGCACGGAACACTGTTCCCTTCCCACCAAAGTGGTACCTATTTATCTACTTGCAATTTCTTGCTTTCAAACTGCTAGGTTGGCAGGAGCCGGAACTAGAGACGGGAACTCGGGTCTCGAACTGCTGAACTACTGAGCTTCCACAGCCTGCAGTTCAGCGTCTTAACCACTTGAGCCACTGCAGCAGATTAGTATAGCTCTTTATTATTACTGCGCTGGCTAATCACAGTTGGTTTTGTTATAAAACTTAGGAAGTAGGGACTCCGCATCTTCTGAAACGGCCGTGCTCTGTTCTCTTTCAGAGTCCTTCTCTTGCTCGAGTGAAGATTGAGGAAGCCAAGAGAGAGCTGGTAGGTGTTATTTCTCCCCAATATTAAATAACGAAATATTGAACAAGTTTGGTCTTCGGAACGATCTCCACCAATCTCATATGTGCATGTGTGACCCAAGGCCCTCTTGCCTGCACTTAAAATTCCTGGCTGAAGTGAAGAGACGTGCTTCGTGCAGTTAAACACACAGCAGAGAAGCGTTGGGCAACGTTTACCCTTTAGAAGTCATAAAAGGTGCAGAGATCTTCCTTAAGGGCAGGCCTTTTTTGGTAGAAAAAGCCCAGCAGGAACTCATTAGCATAATAGGCCACACCCGTTTATTAGGACACACCCCTGACAGCACAGCTCATTAGCATATTAGGCCACACACCCCATGTTCAGCCTGTATGACCTGTTGTTGGCCATCTGGAGGAACTGGTTGGCCCCTGTGTAAGACAGGATGCTGGACTAGATGGACCACTGGTCTGATCCAGCAGGGCTCTTCTGATGGTGGGGCTTTTGCCCAGCAAGGCTTCTGATCTGATTGGCCATTGGAGATCTGATTAGCTCTACGGTTTTTTTAAGCATGTTTTTATTTTAAGGTGTTTTTTTAAAAAAAACAAAAACACCCTTTGTGTTTGTGTACTTTATAAAGTTTATATCTCCGCTACCTGGCAGTACATTTCATGACACACATGGCCCAGCCCAGCAAGGTCTCATTGATGTCAGAGCCAGCCCTCATAACAAATGAGTTCGACACCCCTGCTCTAATGCAAGTTCTAAGCACGTTCATTGGCTCTCTCTTCCTAGGATGCGCTCGAGGCAGAGTTTTCTATGAAGGTGGACATGACGTCACTTTCAGAACCTTTGTCTAGCAAACGTCGATTTACCTAATGGCACCGACGCGGGAAAGAAGAGGACCGGTTTATATGTAGCTCCTTCTAAATGTTTTGAGCGCTGGCGTGCTGTTCTTATTTTTTACTTGACGTTGTCTTCTCTTCCTTGTCTTCCTTCTTCCAAGGAAAGTTTTATTTTTAAAAAATGTATAGCTTTCTATACTGTACACAGTTTTATAGTAAGTCCCTTCGAAATGAACAATAAAGCAGTCTTTCTGAAAAAAATTGTTCCGATAAGCTTCTGTAGTAATATAAGTTGACAAGGGCTCTTCTGGATGGTTCTCCCAGTAGAGAACAGAAGTTCAAGAGTGGCTTAAATATTGGGAGACTTTTTACAACTGTATTTGTTTACTTGATTTTTACCTCAGCTTTTCCCCCAGTGGGGACCAGTGTTCTCTCTAAGATGAGTTA
>NW_015164521.1:2278-3248 GCF_001447785.1 Gekko japonicus | reverse complement strand
GTATCATCTGCATATCTGAGGTTGTTGAATTCTGTACAGCTGTAATTTAATGGACAAGATTGCTGCCCAAGGCCGTCGGTCTCTGTGGTTTAGAGAAGTAGTTTGTTTTGCATGCAGAAGGTCCCAGGTTCAGTCCCCGGCATCTCCAGTTAAAAGGGACCAGGGAGTAGGGTATGCGAAAGACCTCCCCCTGAAATCCTGGAGAGCCACATAGCTCAGTGGAAGAGCCTCTGCCTAGCATCCAGGTCTCAGGTTCAGTCCCCAGCATCTCCAGTTAAAGGGGACCAGGGAGTAGGGTATGCGAAAGACCTCCACCTGAAACTCTGGAGAGCCCATAGCTCAGTGGAAGAGCCTCTGCCTAGCATCCAGAAGGTCTCAAGTTCAATCCCCAGCATCTTCAGTTAAAAGGGACCAGGGAGTAGGGTATGTGAAAGACCTCCGTCTGAAACCCTGGAGAGCCACATAGCTCAGTGGTGGAGCCTCTGCCTAGCATCCAGAAGGTCCCAGGTTCAATCCCCAGCATCTCTAGTTAAAAGGACCAGGCGGTAGGTGACGTAAAAGATCTCCACCTAAGATCCCGGAGAGCCATAGAGACAGTCTGTGGCCCAGTGGTCGAGCCTCTGTGTGGTGTGCAGAAGATCCCAGGTCCAATCTGTGACATCTCTAGTTTAAAAAGTCCTGGCAGTAGGTGATGTGGAAGACCCCAGCTTGAGACCTTGGAGAGACATAGATAGGGGCTGTGGCTCAGTGGCATGTCCCAGGTTCAATCCCCGGCATCTCCAGTTAAAAGGACCAGGCAGGAGGGGATGTGAAAGACCTCCGCCTGAGACCCTGGAGAGCCATGGAGAGGGGCTGTGCTTGGCATGCAGAAGGTCCCAGGTTCAATCCCCGGCATCTCCAGTTAAAAGGACCAGGCAGGAGGGGATGTGAAAGACCTCCGCCTGAGACCCTGGAGAGCCATGGAGAGGGG
>NW_015164521.1:0-2020 GCF_001447785.1 Gekko japonicus | reverse complement strand
GGGGCTCTGCTGTGGCTCCGTGGTAGAGCCGCTGCTTGGCATGCAGGTTCAGTCCCTGGCACCTCCAGTTAAAAGGACCAGGCAGGAGGGGATGTGAAAGACCTCAGCCTGAGACCTTGGAGAGACATAGACAGGGGCTGTGGCTCAGTGGCAGAGCGTCTGCTTGGCATGCAGAAGGTCCTAGGTTCAGTCCCCGGCATCTCCAGTTAAAAGGACCAGGTAGGAGGTGATGTGAAAGACTTCCACCTGAGACCATGGAGAGCTGCTGCCAGTCTGAGTAGACAATACCGGCCTTGAGGGACTGGCGATGTGATTCAGTAAAAGGCAGCTTCGTGTGTCTGTGTTTTGTGTGTGTGAGAGAGGGGGTGATTGCTTGAGCCCAGACTTGCCCATGCAGCGTTTGCATTTATTTATTTATATCCTGCTTTTCTCCCGCCCTCATTGGGATTTCAAGCAGCTCTTTAGAACATTGTCTCCCCCCCTCCATTCTCTCACAACAACAGCCCTGTGAAGTGGGCCAGGCTGAGGGTTTGTGACGGGCCCCGTGTCACCCAGTGAGCTTCCATGGTAGAAGTGGAGATTCAAAACCGGGTCATCCAGGATTCTAGCCCTCCACTCTGTCAACTCCACCACACTGGCCATGTGGACGATCCACAGGAGGATATGCCGTGAGAACATAAGAGTAGCCGTGTTGGATCAGGCCAATGGCCCATCCACTCTGTGTCACCCAGTGGCCAAAAAGACCAGGGGCCATCAGGAGGTCCATCAGCGGGGCCAGAACTCCAGAAGCCCTCCCTCTCTTGGTCCCCTCCCAAGCACCAAGAATACAGAGCATCCCTTGCCCCAGACCGAGAGTTCCTATCTGTACCTTGTGGCTAAGAACCACAGATGGACCTCTGCTCCATATGCTTATCCAATTCCCTCTTGAAGCCACCCATGCTTGTAGCCGCCACCATCTCCTGTGGCAGTGAATTCCATGTGTTAATCACTCTTTGGGTGAAGAAGGACTTCCTTTTATCCGTTCTAACCCGACCGCTCAGCAATTGCATTGAGCGCCCACGAGTTCTTATATTGTGAGAAAGGGAGAAAATTCAGCCCGCTCTATCCCATGCATAGTCTTGTAAACCTCGATCATGTCACCCCTCAGCCGTCGTTTCTCCAAGCTAAAGAGCCCCAAGCGTTTTAACCTTTCTTCTGTCTCCAGTGCGAGGCATCGATCTCAAACATTCCACTTCCAAGAACAATGTCCACACAAATGCTTCTGGCAGAGGGAACCCCTCAGCATCCGATCTGGAATTTCAACTTGTTGCTGGGGCCTCGGGGCTCTGTTCATGGACACAGACACACTTCAGGGGGGGGGGGGGCAATATCCAGACCCGTTAAGCCTGACCTTTTCTCTGTGTCATGCCACAGCTCTCTCCCCCACCTCCGTATAACTCTCCTCCGCAGTTCCCCTTGTTTGTGCTCACGGTGTCGGCCTTATAGCATGTTTCTGGGCAGGTCGTGTTGAAGGATCATCTGTGAGTCAGCCTAGGGTAGTTCTGGAATCCCCTCTGTGAGCTTGACTGGGAGAATCATAGAATCGTAGAATGTTAGAGATGGAAGGGACCTTGCAGGTCATCTAGTCCAACCCCCCGCACTCTGCAGGAGCAGAGCCAAAAGACAGCCCTACAACATACCCGAAAGACGGTTGTCCAGCCTCCGCTTGAAAACGTCTAACGAAGGAACACCCACCATCTCCAGAGGCAGACTGTTCCACTGCTCAACCACTCTTACATTTAGGAAGTTTCTCCTGATATTTAGCCGGTATCGACTCCCTTGTAATTTCCACCCATTCGATCTAGTCTTGCAATCCGGAGCAAGAGAGAAGAGATCCACTGTCAGCTATGCTGCCATGAGTGTGGTGTATGTTTCTAATTGCTGTGCATTCCTTCCCATGCGCTTAATTGCATCTTTGCTGTAACGCATATCTCTCAAGGCCACCGGAGGATTTGGTGTGTCTAGGTTTTGTGGGAAGCTT
>NW_015164520.1:0-3480 GCF_001447785.1 Gekko japonicus | reverse complement strand
GATCCAATTCTGAGGAAGACAACAGCTGGAAGGGCGCTCCATTGCCAATGTGATTGTTAAATACTGAGTTCTAGATGCATGGCAGTGATCAGCTCTGGTTTATTCCGTGATTTCAGCAAAACTACGAGACAAGACTCCAGAGCCTCAGCTCTGTTAAATAGCATGCCATTGCCACACCCAAACACACCCCACTCCCAACGATAGGCTATTTACATAACATTATGTCAGCTAGCTGCCATTGTCATTCCGGTTCCTGTGTAGTTCCCTTCACCCCTCCCCCTGGGAAAAATGGCCGCAAAACGTTTAAGACATAGTCCGGTCCTGTAGACTCAGTTTCCATGCCCTTTCTCCTCTTTTTCTTGTCGAAAGGAGATCTATTGATACCCTCTTGCCCCCCTTGCCATGCCACACCCTGGATCCAATTCTGAGGAAGACAACAGCTGGGAGGGTGCTCCATTGCCAATGTGATTGTTAAGTACTGAGTTCTAGACGCATGGCGGTGATCAGCCCTGGTTTATTCCGTGATTTCATCAAAACTACGAGACAAGACTCCAGAGCCTCAGCTCTGTTAAATAGCATGCCATTGCCACACCCAAACACACCCCACTCCCAACGATAGGCTATTGACCTAACATTACTACTTGATTGGTTTATTCCAGAGTCCTGGGTGGCTATTGTTCTTGTGCTCCAAGCTCGGCCAGTCTCTGGGGTGATTCCATCAGGGGTGATTCAGTCCCAATACATAACAGTGATTGTATAATTATTTGTTCACTTCAGAAAGGCAAGATACAAACGGATTAATTAAATAAATAAATAGTTTTATACCCTACTTCTCTCCTCGATGGGGACCCGAAGTGGATTAGAACACTCTCCCTTTCTCCATTTGAACCGCAACGACAACTGGGTGAGGCAGGATTAGGCTGAGAGTTTATGACGGGCCCATGGTCACCCAGCAAGCTTTCTTGCCAGAGTGAGGATTTGAACCTGGGTCTCTTGACCCTGGTCCGACACTCTGCTCAATACACTGTCCCATTCTTTTCATAGAATCATAGAGTTGGAAGGGACCTCCAGGGTCATCTAACCTGACTGCTCGGCAACTTCATTGAGTGCCCATGAGTTCTTGTAATATTGTGTGCTGTCTGGATACAACTGACGCGTGGTGATCCCAGGGGTTCTGAAGTCAAGAGATGCGCAGAGGCGGTTTGACATTGCCTTGCTCTGCATAGCAGCCCCAGTCTTCCTGGGGGGGGGTGTGTGTCTTCCATCCAAATTCTAACTGTGGCCAACTCTGCTTAGCTTCCAAGCTTTGAATGAGATGGGGCCAGTCTGGGTTGTTAGGATACAGCTTGGCATGCCCCACTGTTAATGGGCCATCTTTGCCAGGCAGTCTAATTACCTACCAAGGCTTTTGTGACCCCCAAAGAACACAGGTTAAGACACTGAACGGCAGACTGGAAGGTCTGCAGTTTGGCAGTTCGAGACCCGAGTACCGTGTGATGGAGTGAGCTCCCGTCTCTGGCCCCAGCTCCTGCCAGCCTAGCAGTTCGAAAGCAAGAAATTGCAAGTAGATAAATAGGTACCGCTTCGGTGGGAAGGTAACAGTGTTCCGTGCGCCTCGGCGTCTAGTCATACCGGCCACATGACCACGGAAACGTCTTCGGACAGCGCTGGCTCTTGGGCTTGGAAACAGAGATGAGCACCGCCCCCTTGAGTTGGATTCGACTAGTTTTCGAGCAAGGGAAACCTTTACCTTTACTAAGAACACAGAAGTTGGCCATTCTGTATTTCCCACTTGTAAGACATATTGTGCGGTGGCAATTGCGAAAGATCGAAGAAATATTTATTTATTTATTTAATTGCATTTATATCCCGCCCTCCCCGCATGCGGGCTCATTGGGTAATGGTACACGAAATCTTGGGTAATATTGGGTAATGGTACACAAAATCTTGCAAAAGGTACTAGGTACTGTAGTTCCATTTACACAAGAGGCTTTGTTGTTGAATATTCTACCTGATAATTCTAACAAAGATGATCGCTATTTGATTGTTTTTTTTAACTACGGCTGCTAGAATTCTCTATGCAAAATATTGGAAATTACCGGAGATACCAACAAAACGAGAACTTGTAAACAAAATCTTGGAGGCTGCAGAATTGGATAAATTGACTTTATTGATAAAAGGTGCAGCAGATTCGACATTCCAGAATACTTAGCCACGGTTCTATAACTGGTTTGATAAACATATGTAGGCAAGCTTGCAAGAGACAGACTAAGAGTTTACTAAATGAAATATATACCTGTTAGGATGATAGAGACAGGAAAGTTGCTGATACAGTTCATGAGAAATTGTTATTAAGGTGGAATAGGCATCAGTATAAATATTGGTAAAAATGGAAATAACCTCCATGTATCTGTTTGTACGTTAGTATGTATGTATATGTTATGATTGTGTATGTTATGTGAAAATTTTTATAAAACTTTGCCCCTTTGGAGGCAGTTATAAAAATAAAAATAAAACAAAGAACAAGTTGGCCATTCTGGAGGCCTGGTCTAAACATGCCATAGAATGATGTGGCGGAATGGTGTGGTGGTAGAATGGACTGGATTGCAGGGTGGGGAAATCACATTTTGAGTGCTACCCTGGGAAGAAGAAGAAGAAGAAGAAGAAGAAGAAGAAGAAGAAGAAGAAGAAGACGAAGAAGAAGAAGAAGAAGAAGAAGAAGAAGAAGAAGAAGAAGAAGAAGAAGAAGAAGAAGAAGAAGATGATAATGGATTTATACCATGCCCTTCACTACCCAAGGGAGTCTCAGAGCGGCTTACAAACTCCTTTCCCTTCCCCTCCCCACAACAGACACCCTGTGAGGTAGTAGAAGAAGAGAATGGATTTATACCCCGCCCTTTACTACCCAAAGGAGTCTCAGAGCAGCTTACAAACTCCTTTCCCTCCCCCTCCCCACAACAGACACCTTGTGAGCAAGTCTCCCTCTAAGCTGGGGAGTCTTGTGAGCAAAAATTCTACTTGGTGAGCTACTGGCATTAAAGCTGTGAGCGAGCGGTTAGGCTCCTGCATACATTAGTTTGTTCTGGAGCTGTCCTTCCTGAGCTGAGACAAAAATGTGTGAGCCAGAGGCTATCAAACTGTGAGCTAGCTCACACTAACTCAGCTTAGAGGGAACACTGCCTGTGAGGTGGGTGGGGCTGAGAGAACTCTGACACAAACTGCTCTTTTTCAAGGACAGCTGTGCCAGAGCTTGTGACTGACCCAAGGTCACACCAGCAGGTGCAAGTGGAGGAGTGGGGAATCAAACCCGGTTCTCCCAGATCAGAGTCCGCGCACTTAACCACTACACCAAACCACTTAACCACTACACCAAAAATGACAACCCTGCAAGCAGAAGCCTAGCAAAACTGGTGGTGGGGGGATAGGGTTGCCAGGCCCCCTCACCGTGCCGGCAGGGGGATTTGGGGGCCATTCTGGGAC
>NW_015164519.1:2331-3500 GCF_001447785.1 Gekko japonicus | reverse complement strand
CGCGCTTAACCCCTACACCAAATTTTGTGCCCCTCGATTTCTCAGGTTCCATCTCTTGCTGTGCAGAAACAACTTAGCCGCTCACTTCCATCTTCCGGGAATGCATCCTTGACTCCGCCTTCTAATCTGCTATTGCTCCACCTACAGAATGGGTATTTCCAAAACCATAAATCTGCAAGCTGATGGCCTTTGTATAGAGGTAGCATTTCTCGCAGATGGAGCAGGTCATGTGATGTGAAAGGAGCGGTGCTAGATCCTCATTCATTCATTCATTCATTCATTCATTCATTCATTCATTCATTCATTTTATTTTCTTTAAGTTTATGAATCACCCACCCTGCGAGCAGGCGCTGGGCGATTTACAACCTTAAAACATGTAAAATACCATTCGCATATAATTAAAATTATCACAGTAGAACAGAAAATTATAATTTAAACCCATTCCAGATGGCATTAGAGTTCTCCTTTTCTGACCACACCACTGTCCTGCACAGCAGGGCAGGACAGGGTTTGTGGGGGCCATGGAAGAAAAGAGAGGGGATGCCACTCCTCAACTCCCGTTGCTGTCCTCAGCTAAAAGTATGGGTATTTCCAAAACCATAAATCCGCAAGCTGATGGCCTTTGTATAGAGGTTTGTATCAGATCTCCCAGGGCCCTGATGTTATTTGGCAGAGTGATCCACCAGGTCGGGGCCAGGACCGAAAAGCCCTGCCCTAGTTGAGGACAGCTGGACCTCCTTAGGGCCCCGGACCACCAGCCAGTTATCAGCCTCCTCCTCCTCCTCCTCCTCCTCCTGGCTTTTCACAAGAGAACTTTCCTATGTATTGTGCCCTTTGCTAATGCTAACATAGAAAAGAACAAAGAGCAAAGTCTGAGTCCAGTGACACCTTTAAGACCAATGAAGTTTTAGTCAAGGTGTGAGCTTCCACATGCATGCACACCTCCTCAGAGACACAAGCACCCGAAATCCCCTACCTCCAGGGGTCATTTTGTAGAAAAAGAGTTGCAGGCGCTCATTAGCAAAACTCATTAGCATAACTTATTTGCATATGCCACACCCCCTGACATCACCTGGAGTGTGTCAGAAGGCAACACCCACCTCTCAGGCTCCACTGGACTGTTTTGGATTGCTAGCTATGGGGGGGGGACGTGCAGATCTGCCCTCGCA
>NW_015164519.1:0-2279 GCF_001447785.1 Gekko japonicus | reverse complement strand
TATGCGTAATTTTGTAATGTTGCATAATGTTTTAAATGGTTTTTAAAATGTTTTTATGTCCGGGCATATGCCTGTCTGTGACCCGCCCTGAGCCCGCTTTTGCGGGGCGGGCGGGCTATAAATCGAAATAAATAAATAAAATAAATAAATAAATTAGCATAACTCATTAGCATAACTCATTTGCATATGTCACACCCCCTGACGTCACCGGAAGTGTGTCAGAAGGCAACACCCACCGCTCAGGCTCCACTGGACTGTTTTGGATTGCTAGCTGTTGGCGGGGGGGAACGTGCAGATCTGTCCTCACAGAGGAGGGAGAGCTTGTACCTGAATAAAACCTAGTCTTAAAGGTGCCACTGGACTGTTTTGGATTACTAGCTATTGGGGGGGGGACGTGCAGATCTGTCCTCGCAGAGGAGGGAGAGCTTGTACCTGAATAAAACTTGGTCTTAAAGGTGCCACCGGACTGTTTTGGACCGGGAGGAGCTCTGCAACTTGACTGGCTGCTTCTTGCTCTGACTGAGGGCTGCTGGGAGCAGGGGTGGGGCTTGTTGCATGTGTCCACCCCCTGGGCTCTTTACTGCTGAAGCTCCGCTGCTGTGCGCTCCTGCAGGAAATGAGCCCTGCCTACCTCGAATGAAACTTTGTTCATCTGAAAGGTGCCACTGGACTCAAACTTTGCTCTGCTGCTTCGGACCAACACAGCTACCCACCAATGCTCCCTCGAAGCTGTGGGGTCTTGTGAGCAAAAATTCTACTTTGGGAGCGACTGGCATGAACGTTGTAAGTGAGCGATTTGGCCGCTGCATCAATTCGTTGGCTCTGGAGCCCTCCTTCTCGAGCTGAGGCAAGAAAAGTGTGTGAGCCGGGGGCTAAGAAACTGTGAGCTAGCTCACACTAACTCAGCTTAGAGGGAACACGGCTACCCACCTGAACAGAAGAGACAGAGAATGAAAGCGACCCTTTTTTCCCCCTTCCTATATCCTAAAGATGGAGCTCTTGCGAAAGGAGACAGCCGATCCCTCGCTCTTCTATTCACATCCAACCAGCCCTCTGCTGAGACTTCGAGACGTTCCCCCCTTTCCGGAAAAAAAGAAGAAGTGTCTTTCTTTCAATGTAGAATAATAAAAATTCCTCTTATTATTATAGCAGCTGCGTGGCTGAGAGGAACTCCACGAAGAGACGCCGACTGATACGAAACGCCTCGCCCTTCTTATTGTCTATTTCATGGGCTTTAGCTTCCCCCGATTGCTAAAAACAGCCATCTGAAGACAAAAAATCCCAGATTCGTTTTATTTTTATGACCATTATTATCCCCCCACAACAATAATAATAACTGTTGGCACTTAGGCAGTTGCAGTCATCCAAGGATCCTGACAATGAGAAGGAAAAGGATGGGGGTGGGGGGAGAAGAAGCCGTCTGTGAGCTTTGTTCCGGGGGGGGGGCACAAAATGTGCTGAGCTGACTGGCCAGAGAGAATCAGATGTGCTACCGCTGCCCCCTCGGAAATTCTGTCCAACTGACCGGCTAGGTGGCTAATCACCTCCAGTGTTCCCTCTAAGCTGAGTTAGTGTGAGCTAGCTCACAGGTTTTTTTAGCCTCCGGCACACAAATTCTTGTCTCAGCCCGGGAAGGTGGGCTCCAGAGCAAACTAATTTATGCAGGAGCCAAATCGCTGACTCACAACTCTAATGCCAGTAGCTCACAAAGTAGAATTTTTGCTCGCAAGAACCCACAGCTTAGAGGGAGCATTGGTCACCTCCTGTGTATATCCAGAGAGGCTACCGTGTAGTAGAAGGTTCCAGGTTCAGTTCCTAATATTGCCAGTTAAAAAGGGGATCAGGTAACGGGAGCTGAGGAAGAGGAGGAGGAGGAGGTTGGATTTATAACCCGCCCTTCACTACCCGAAGAAGTCTCAGAGCAGCTTGCAATCTCCTTTCCCTTCTCCTCCCCACAACAGACACCCTGTGAGGTAGGTTGGCCCAAGAGAGCTTTCTCGAGAACTGCCCTGGAGAGAACAGCTCTGAGAGAACTGTGACTGACCCAAGGTCACACCAGCTGCTGCATGTAGAGGAGTGGGGAATCAAACCCGGTTCTCCCAGATAAGAGTTTATGCTCCTAACCACTGCACCAAACAGCATTTATCCACTTTGGGGTCAGGGACAATGATCCCTCTAAGCTGATTTAGTGTGAGCTAGCTCACAGGTTTTTTTTTACTTCCGGCTCTCACATTATTGTCGTCGCTCAGGAAGGAAGCAATTTTTCTCCAGGACAGTTT
>NW_015164518.1:0-3356 GCF_001447785.1 Gekko japonicus | reverse complement strand
CCTGCCCCAAAATAGCCCTGGTTTTATCTAAAAATGCAATTACTGAATGTAACTATATGGAATATTATAGTAAGACACTTTGAAATGTTAAGACCCCGTTTTTAAAATTTCTCCGTTGTATAAGTTGTACACACCTTTTATTCTGCTTTTGTTAATGGTTTTAAGTAGAATTTTTTTTGAAATGGAAAAAAAAAAGCTAGCATGTGGCATTCATGTTTTTTGTAATGTAGGAAGGGGGTATGTTTCTATTCCATTATTTCAAAAATGTGTATGACCCAAATCGATTTGGTAACTATTACCAATGGGCTGAGCATGCCAAGTGTTCATTATTTCCTTTCTTCTGCTTTTACCGACCACTTCTGGGGCTTGCAGTTTTGCTTAGAGTTTGTATGATTGCATGACTCTCCCACATATTAACTAGATGCCTCATCAGTCTCCTTGATGGGGAATGCAAAAGATGCTTACTTAAAACAACACGTGTGGCATGCAAATACTTAGTTATACACCGCCCTTGAATCCTGTGTGCCTATGTTTTAGGGGGAAGGGAGAACCAATGAAAAGGATAGAAACAAAGTCACCTCCCAGTATACACAGATAATCCGCTTGCCTGTAATATCTACAGGAGCACAGATGTCAACTTCACACATTATACTGCTATCAGGGATGCATTACAGGCCCACATAGTTTATCTACCAAAATTGTAACATTTCCAGTTGTTACCTGGCTTTTCTAAATTATACATGTATTACAGATATATGCAGTTTGAGGAGCCATGGCCAGCTGCAGTTCTGTTCCTCCTGTACCTTTAGTTCACAAGTGGTTGAAAGAGACTGTTACGTGGCTTACATGCATTCATTTCAATAGCGTTTGCTCAGGTGAACTTTCCAGCGGATTATGTCCTTGGAATACTGCTGGCATGAGGCGTTTGTTGTCGATTGGCTTGTTTCCTTTTGGTAAAATTAATTGAGATTTGTAGACTATGGAAACATAAAACACTTTGGACACTATTTGCATCATTCATTTCCTCTAAGAGGAAGAAGAAGAAAGAAGAAGAAGAAAGAAGAAGAAAGAAGAAGAAGAAGAAGAGATTGATTTTATACCCCGCCCTTCACTACCCAAAGGAGTCTCAGAGCGGCTTACAAACTCCTTTCCCTTCCCCTCCCCACAAAAGTCACCCTGTGAGGTAGGTGGGGCTGAGAGAACTCTGACAGAAACCGTTCTTTTTCGAGAACAGCTGTGCCAGAACTATGACTTGCCCAAGGTCATCCAGCCAGGTGCAGGTGGAGGAGTGGGGAATCAAACCCGATTCTCCCAGATTAGAGTCTGCACTAATCTGATGCTGTTCGGTTTTCTGATTAGAAATTTAAAGGGGGATTTCTAGAACTAAAATTAATGTAAGGCTATATTCTCAAGTAAATTCTCCATTTCCAGATTGCTAGAAAGCAATCACATTGGGAGAATATATACATTTGAACACCAGCAAAAAATGCAGAGTTAGGAAGATTTGCTTCAGAATCCTTTCCCATATCCATACAGTATTTGTTTGTTTCTTTTATTTACAGCCTTCTGTTCTCACTTAGAATCCAGGTGGTTTATACTGTGTAAGTCAATGCATCTAATAAGCAAAGCAATAGGAACAGGATTACAAAAATCTGAAGCAAAAAGATTATTAGACATATGTTAAATAATGCAGGAAATAATATTATTGGGTTTAAAGGTAAAGGTAAAGGTTCCCTTGCTCGAAAGCCAGTTGAATCCGACTCTAGGGTTGCGGTGCTCATCTCTGTTTCAAAGCCAAAGAGCCAGCGCTGTCTGAAGACGTTTCCATGGTCATGTGGCCGGCATGACTAAACGCAGAGGTGCACGGAACGCTGTTACCTTCCCACCGAAATGGTACCTATTTATCTCCTCGCAGTTTCTTGCTTTCGAACTGCTGGGTTGGCAGGAGCTGGAACTAGAGACGGGAGCTCACTCCGTCATGCGGCACCCTCGGGTCTCGAACTGCTGAACTACTGACCTTCCACAGCCTGCACTGCAGTTCAGTGTCTTAACCACTTGAGCCACCGCAGCTCCTATTATTGGGTTTACCAAACTGTAATTTAACATCATTGTCAAAATTCATCAAAAAAGGTATCCTGTACCTGCAGCCTGAAGTGGTACAGCTACCTCTGTGTAAGCCGGACCTTACTTAGGATCATTACCTGATGAGTGACACAGAACACAATATAACCACCTGCAGTGGGAAGAAAGAACTTGTGCTATAGGAAGGCCATAACTGATCTTGAACGAAAGCACTTTTCCACTGGCATAGACTTCCTTCATCCCCCAAATGTATTCAGTCACCTCTGTTTTCAGCAGAGATCAGTCAAACACAAAACATTGTCCATATATAATTTACTTATTTTTACATTCACTGTGCAACATCCACTGTGGGATATATCACTATTAGCCATTCTTGATATCTCCTCCCCCAATTTCATCCTCCACTGATAAGCTCACAGCTCGAACGATTGTGAAGCCTTGTCGTCACCATGACAAGCAATGAAAGCATGAAGTGGAACCTTTGTGTTCACTCCTTGCAATGCAAGAAATGAAATTTACTCCATGGATAGGATTTCTGCTGAAGCTTCAACAGAAGTTGTGACAGAATGGCCACTACAAATTTCTCCATCCTATCATGGTGGGAGTGTATGGATTTACCTAACCAGCCCAGGTCCCAAGTTACTACCCTAATAAGGAGTTCATTTCTCCAATCACTTCCCATCATTACCAACAAAAATGCCATTCCTTTTATTGCTGCCACCACCAGATAGTTTTTGAGACAGGCCTGTAGCCAGAATTTTTGTTAGAGGAACAATTTTTTGTTAAGGGGGCAGTAGGGTGGATAGATAGATAGATAGATAGATAGATAGATAGATAGATAGATAGATAGGAGCTGCGGTGGCTCAAGTGGTTAAGACGTTGAACTGCAGGCTGTGGAAGGTCAGTAGTTCAGCAGTTCGAGACCCGAGTGTGCTGCATGACGGAGTGAGCTCCCGTCTCTAGTTCCAGCTCCTGCCAACCTAGCAGTTCGAAAGCAAGAAATTGCAAGTAGATAAATAGGTACCACTTTGGTGGGAAGGTCACAGCGTTCCGTGCGCCTTGGTGTTTAGTCATGCCGGCCACATGACCACGGAAACGTCTTCGGACAGCGCTGGCTCTTCGGCTTTGAAGTGGAGATGAGCACCGCATCCCTAGAGTCGGACTCGACTGGCTTTCGAGCAAGGGAACCTTTACCTTTACTTTTTAGGGTAGATATAGCTCGTAAAAAGGCTCAAAAACATTTAAACTTTCTAGCAGCCAGCATATATTTTTAA
>NW_015164517.1:393-3842 GCF_001447785.1 Gekko japonicus | reverse complement strand
AGGCTGCGGCCGCTCTGATTGGCGCAGCGGGAGGGGGGCGGGGTCTGGCTGTGCTCTGAACTCGTCCCGGGCAAAGGGCTAACTCGTCTTCTGGCGCTTTCCCAATGTTCCCTCTAAGCTGTGGAGTCTTGTGAGCAAAAATTCTACTTTGTGAGCTACTGGCAACAAAGTTGTGAGCAAGCGCTTTGGCTACTGCATAAATTAGTTTGCTCTGGAGCCCTCCTTCCCGAGCTGAGACAAAAATGCGTGAGCCTGAGGTTAAAAAACTGAAAAAAACTAAAAAAAAACACAACCTCAGATATGCAGACGATACCACTCTAATGGCAGAAAGTGAAGAGGACCTAAAAAGCCTCTTGCAAGGGGTCAAAGAGGAGAAGGCAAAGGTTGGCTTGAAACACAACATCAAAAAAACCTAAGATCATGGGTGGCATTTGGCCCCATCAATCCTTGGCAAATAGAAGGGGAAGTCATGGAAGTGGTGACAGAATCCAGTTTCCTGGGATCCAAGATCACTGCAGATGGTGACTGCAGCCATAAAAGTAAAGGACGCCTCCTCCTTGGGAGGAAAGCGATGGCAAACCTAGACAGCATAATAAAAAGTAGAGACATCACCCTGCCAACAAAAGTCTGTATGGTCAGAGCAATGGTATTCCTAAGTAATATGTGACCATAAGAAAGTTGAACCATAAGAAAGACCGAGCGCCAAGAATAGATGCTTTCGAATTATGGTGCTGGAGAAGACTCTTGAGAGTCCCTTGGACTGCAAGAAGTTCAAATCAGTCAATCCTAAAAGAAATCAACCCTGACTGCTCCCTGGAAGGCCAGATACTGAAGCTGAAGCTCAAATCCTTTGGCCACCCAATGAGAAGGGAGCCCTCACTGGAGAAGACCCTGATGCTGGGAAAGACTGAAGGTCAAAGAAGAAGGGGGCGGCAAAGGATGAGATGGTTAGACAGTGCAATTAATGATTAGGAGCCGCCACTGATGGAAAAGTTGTGGGAACATATTATGGCGGTATGAAACATCGGCGAACACTGCCTGCCACTTATACTAAATGCTGCCATCATTTGTATAGTGATACTTTTACGATGTCATGTAGGTTATCGTATTTTATTGTATTTAATGCTTGTTTGCCACCTTGAGCCAGTTCATTGGCAAGGTGGGATACAAATCGAAATAATAAACAAATAAATAAAATCGAGCAAACTCTGGAGGACGGTGGAAGACAGGAGGGCCTGGCATGATGTGGTCCATGAGGTTGCGACTGTGCAACTGAACAACAACAGCAGCTCACACTAACTCAGCTTAGAGGGAACACTGGTTGGAACTTGCAACTTTAGAGGGCACATCATGGGCTCTTGCAAGGACCTGGAGGGTGGGGCGCTTTTCGCACCTGATCCAGACGGTGCAGTTGGAGGGGAGAGTGGTGCTGGGAGTGGAGGGGAAACTTGTTTGTAAAGAACAAAACCAACATTGGGCTAGATGGTGGCCCCCTTGGGTCATCAGGGCTGCTCAGAGGTGATGGCTCAGTGGGACAACACCCGCTTGGTGTGCCAAAGGTCCCAGGTTCAATCCTATCCCTGGGATCACCAATGGGGGGGAGATATCAGTCTCTGAGACCTTGGAAAGCCGATGCTGCCAGCAGAACTGCAAAACAGCTTAAAGGAGGGGCTCTGGTTTAGTAGTGGTAGAGCCTCTGCTTGGCATGCAGGAGGTCCCAGGCTCAGTCCCTGGTATTTCCTGTTTAAAAGCAGTAGGTGATGCCAAAGAACTTTGCCGGAGACCCTGGAGAGCCGGTGGAGGAATGCACAGCCCTGACCTTGTAAGATCAATGGCCAGATTCAGTAGTCGCATTCACGTGTTGCAGTAACCACACAGATGTGCAGCAGCATCCGTGTGTGTTTGTTTGTGCCAGAGAGTCAAGGCACCCTCGCTTTACAAATGGAACTAGTGCCTCAGGTGAAAGTTTTGAACAGGGCCAGCGACGGGGGTGGGGGTGGGTGACAAAATTCGGAGGGGACAAGGCAGCTGGAGGGCCCTTGGAGCCAGGGTCATGCTGCATCCTGCCAAATGTCTTTCCATTTATTTTTAAAATGCAATTCTGGCTGCAGCCACTAGGCGTGCAGGAAAACCTGAGCACAGTAATAATTAACTGTAGTATGGCATTCTGTGTAGTACAGCCAGGAGATCCCAAGATTGTCTGGCAACCAGAAGTTCTGGCTCTTTAGCATTATGCACCGTATAAGTGGTGAGCTAGACTTTTTTCCCCTGGCAAGAGACGTTTCACAGGTGGTTTGCCATTGCCTGCCTCTGCATCACAACCCTGGTATTCCTTGGAGGTCAGCCATCCAAATACTAGCCAAGGGCGACCCTGCTTACCTTTGGGCTATCCTGGGCAGTCCAGGTCAGGGCTGGGCACAGTGAAAGGCACTGGGTTGTTATTACTGTGTTGGTGCAAGATCTAACAGTAAAGGCTTCTTTGCTATATCATATGACAAACGATATAATTTTTTAAAATGTCATTAACGTTAGATTTATAGCAAATCCCATGCCCAGTCATTCTACCCAGTGGAGACCCAGAGCGGCATTGTTCTTCTGCCCTCCCTTTTATCCTCACAATAACCCTGTGAGGGAGGACTGGTGGAGTGTGTGTCCCACAGCAGCCTATCCTGCAGGGTTGCCAGCTCCGGCTTGGGAAATACCTGGAGATTTTGGGGGTGGAGGAGGGAGGGAGTTCAGTGGAGGATAGTGCCGTACTCGCCACCTTCCAAAGCGACCAATTTTCCCCAGGTGAATTGATCTTTGTCGTCTGGAGATCAGTTGTAACAGTGGGAAATTCCCAACCACCACCTGGAGGTTAGCAACCTTAGCTCCATGGCAGGCTGGGGCTCTGAGTATTAGAGACACATGACAGGTTGCTTAAAAGTGCTCTTATTACACACTGCCTGTCATGAAGAAAACCCGATTTAGAGTGTTCAGATTCCTTTCGTTTTTGGCCCTGCAACTTCTATAAGCATTCTGGGGTTGGTGGCCAGTTTCCAAGCGTGGAGCGTTATTCTCTGAGTTATGCCTGCCACAGGGACCCTTTGCTTCCATGGCAAATAACATAGGCTGGTGGTGGTTTGTCTCTCCTGGACCAGGATCTTCCCGTGTCTTTCCATTTTGTTCCTGGAACTTCCACAATCACCTGGAAGCTGGTGGCCAGTTTTGAGTCTCCCAGCTTTATCCTCTGCTGAGTTATCCCTGCCAGTGTGGTGTAGTGGTTGAAGTGCAGAAGTAGGATTGGAGGAAACCAGATTCGGCTCCCCACTCATGCCATGGAAGCTTGCTGGGTGACCTTGGGCCACTCGCACACTCTCGGCCTAATCTACCTCACAGGGTTGTTGTGAGGATAAAATGGAGGAGTGGAGAATGATGTAAGCTGCTTTGAGTCCTCATTGGGGAGAAAG
>NW_015164517.1:0-151 GCF_001447785.1 Gekko japonicus | reverse complement strand
GCACACAAACAGACAAACGGCCAGACAGGCCGATTCTGTGTTTTGTTATGTTATTTGGTTTGGATCAGGGTCATATGGGGGCCCCAGGTGGAACCTTTGTCTGGGGACCCATGGTGGCTCTCGGTAGCCCTTTGCAATTATTCTCCCCCCC
>NW_015164516.1:0-3811 GCF_001447785.1 Gekko japonicus | reverse complement strand
TGAAGGTTCCTTAAGTTAAAAGCAGTGTTCATACATTTGTTTTATATCCACAGTAGATCCTTCACTTTTTAAATAAAAGTGAATAAAAACAGCATGAAACAACCACTGAGCTGCTGAAAAATATCCATAAAACAGTCCTCAGGCTAGAAGCAAGAACTAAAGAGAGCTAAAAAGATCAAACCTTTTGGTTAAAAGCCTTAATTAAAATGAAAGGTTTTGGCCTGCCCCCTAAAAGAAAGTTATGTTAACTTCTAAAGCATATACACACACACACACACACACACACACAAAATCTGTTACAGGACCAAAAATCACAATGACCAACCATCTAAACTATGTTGAATCAAAGGAATTACATCTTTAGCACATAGAAATTCTAAGACTGGTTTCCATATTTTGTCATATTCAAATAAAGGAACTACCATTTGTAAGTCCCACCAAAATGGATTAAAATTGTGCCATGATTTTGTAATACCATTTTTTGAGGAAAGGTCCGGTGAGGGATTTCCAATTCCTGGCAATGACCAAGTGAGTAGGAGCAACCAATATAGAGACAAGAAATTTGGTATTTTTATTAAGCAAAAAGTCATCCCAAAAATCCAATAACAAAAATTCTGGAGAATAAGGCAATGAAAGACCCACCATGTTGGATATCTCTTTATGAACCACCTTCCAAAAGTCCTGGACCCGATGGCATTCCCACCATATATGTAAAACAGTACCTTCCTGCTTACAGGATCTCCAACACAGTGGGCTCAAAGATTTGTTTATCAGGTTGAATTTGTGTGGTGTTAAATACCAATTAGATAACAACTTGTATAACTGGAGGCAAGGCTGGACAGTTGCCTAGAGCACCACCTTATGGGGGCGCCACCCTGGCCTGACGTCCCGCCCCTCGCTAAAGGCCCTGCTCCACTCTGCTTGCCCTTGGTAGAAGAAGTGGCAATCCTATCCAAGCACTCTGGGAGCACGTGCAGTGCACATTGCCAAATTTGCTCCCTTTCTTTCCCCTCTGCAAGGCTGCAGGAGGGTGGGTGGGAGGACAGGCAGAGGCATGGTGGACGCACCCCCCATCATGGAGTCCAGGCTTGGACCTCGGCTGTTGAGGGAGGGCAGGGCGGGAAAGAGAGGCTGCCAGGAGGAAGGAGTCCTTCTCACCCTGGCCCAGCCAGGGGACACCATGGTGGAAGCGCTTCCCTCACCTCCAATGGGTCTCCCCCAATGGAACTGAAGAGCCCAGGTCATGGCATCAGGCAGGAGAATAGGGCCAGGGCTTTTTCTGGAAATGTGTCTCTGCATGGTGTGGAGGTGGGTCTCCTCTTTCCCGTAGAGTAATGCCTGGAAAATTCAGTAGACTTCAGCCGGCACGATTAAATGCTGAGGTGCACGGAACGCTGTTACCTTTCCACAGAAGCGGCACCTATTTATCTACTAGCAATTTCTTGCTTTGGAACTGCTAGGTTGGCAGGCTCTGTTGCCAGAGACAGGAGCTCACTCCGTCATGCAGCACTTGGGTCTCAAACTGCTGAGCTACCAACCTTCCAGTCTGCAGCTCAGTGTCTTAACCTCTGAGCCACCGCGGCCCCTGTATGTCTCAGGGGCCGGGCATACACCAAATTACACATGCACAAGCTGTACATATCCCCCTACACAAAAATGTTTAAGCACTGAGGCAATGTGTGTGTTAGGTGCTGTAAAGTCACTTCTGATTTCTGGTGACACTATGAATTAATGACGTCCAAGGCACAAATTTTGAGTCCAGTGGCACCTTTAAGACCAACAAAGCCGAAGTCTGGGTATAAGGGCACATGGAAGCTTATACCTGGAATTAAACTTTGTTGGTCTTAAAGGTGCCACTGGACTCAAAATTTGTGCCTTGGACGTCATTAATTCATAGTGTCACCAGAAATCAGAAGTGACTTTACAGCACCTAACACACACATTGCCTCAGTGCTTAAACATTTTTGTGTAGGGGGATATGTACAGCTTGTGCATGTGTAATTTGGTGTATGCCCGGCCCCTGAGACATACAGGGGCCGCGGTGGCTCAGAGGTTAAGACACTGAGCTGCAGACTGGAAGGTTGGTAGCTCAGCAGTTTGAGACCCAAGTGCTGCATGACGGAGTGAGCTCCTGTCTCTGGCAACAGAGCCTGCCAACCTAGCAGTTCCAAAGCAAGAAATTGCTAGTAGATAAATAGGTGCCGCTTCTGTGGAAAGGTAACAGCGTTCCGTGCACCTCAGCATTTAATCGTGCCGGCTGAAGTCTACTGAATTTTCCAGGCATTACTCTACGGGGCTTTTTTTTAAAAAACAAGCAGTGATGTCTACCTGAAACTTTGCAAGGTAAGGAATGTGTACATTCTCATTGCTCTTTGTCAGGCTGGATGTTCAGTGGAGCAAAGACCTTTGGGGAACTTGAAAGCTTACTTGCTTCAAGGTTGCTGTTTGTTATTAGTCCTGATATTATAAAAGTTTCTGCATTGTTGTCTTGGGGAGGGGGTTTCCCCTAGTGAGCTATGCTGGCTACTTTCTGGTTTTTCTCTGTGGAATTAAGCCTGGACTGCTTAGCAGTTGGACTTGTTTTGTTCCTATACAATTCTGAGTATTGGAGGTAGATTGCTTCTCAGCTAGGGTTGCCAGGTCTGGGTTGGAAAACCCCTGGAGACTTTGGGGGTGGATCCGGGAGAGGGCGGGGTTTGGGGAGGGGTGGGGCCTCAGCATGGCACAATGCCATAGAATCCACCTTTCAAAGCAGCCATTTTCTCCAGGGGAGCTTATCTCTGTCAGCTGGAGACCAGTTGTAAAAGCGGGAGATCTCCAGCCCCCACCTGGAGGCTGGACCCCACCTGGACACTCCATTTAGCTACCCTGGTTGAGAAATCCATCCTTCCAGGAACTTGTCCAGTGTTTTAATGGTTAGCCATTCCAAATCTGAAAGACATTACTGCTTGAGAAAAGACACATTAAGCTTTGAAGGTGTGTATTTATCAGGTTTGTTTTGTAATAGTTTGTGGCTGCTGGCACCAAGTTGGCACGTATTCTGATTTACTGATGGGTTTTTTTACTGTTGTGGTGGGTGTCTGAGGGGGTGGGCTGGTGGTCTGCTGCTGGTAGGGTTGCCAAGGCCAACTCCAGAAATATCTGAGGACTTTGGGGGTGGAGCCAGGAGACTGTTGTGATGTCACTTCCTGTGATGTCACTTCCAGGTCTAATGGCAAGTGATGTCGCTTCCCCTTCCGATGATGTCACTTCCAGTACACTGCACTGCACTGTGGCTAATACAGACAGGAAGCCAGGGGGAGCGAAAGGACACCCTGAAATGGCTGCCTGCCTGCCCTTTAAAGTGAGCAGCTGACGGCCGGATCGCAGGTCACCTGTTAGCAGTTAGACCACAGTCCCTACTCATTTATCCACTGAACTCTGTAAACCATTTTCTACAGTGGAACCCTATTACCTGTGTAGAAAAGCCCTCTTCAATGATTCAGTTTTGCAGAAACCTGGGAGAGTGGGTGTTTCAAAAATTCATACTTTAGACAATTAGTAAGATCAGGATTATGCAGTTACTACAACACTTTGCTCACCAGACCACCCAAAGAAGGTGCTCCCTCTAAACTGTGGAGTCTTGTGAGCAAAAATTCTACTTGGTGAGCTCCTGGCATTAAAGTTGTTATTTGGCCACTGCGTCAATTAGTTTGCTCTGGAGCCATCCTTCCTGAGCTAAGAAAACTGTGTGAGCCAGAGCACACAGGCTTGCCAACTTCTTATCATCATCGTTGTCATCAGGATGTACTAAAAGGAAGGACACTCACGC
>NW_015164515.1:0-3733 GCF_001447785.1 Gekko japonicus | reverse complement strand
AACTCTAACATTCTATGATTCTATGGAAATCCTGTCCTGTGATGCGGTTCATGCTGGACCAAAGAGGAAGAGGAGGCTTGCTGTGGTGGGAAGCTTCCAGTTGACTGTAGCAGTTATTGGAGCAAACAGCTGCTTCAGCCCCCCGTGGAGACCCAGCAGTGCTCTGGCAGCTCTCGTTCCTCTGAGTCCACAAGCGGTGGTTTCCTCGTTCGTCTCGGCAGCTTTTGCATCAAGGAAAGAGGCCAGGAACTGTCAGTTCGAGTGGCGGCCCAGAAGGAGTCGGGACTCTCCACCGGGGATTGCGAGCGGCTGCCAGAATTTCGAGCTGCTAAATCGCCCTTGAGTTTCTCGCATTATGTGCAGTATCATTTGCAGTCTCCCGTATCACTTAATTTTTAAAAGTAATATATTTATTAAGTTTTTATGCTTAGTAGACACACGCACACATAAACAACAAGAACAGACATATACCAACAGTACAACTATGTTCTCACCACATCACATTGATCAAACAATTTGGTTATAAAGTAAAGGTAAAGGTTCCCTTGCTCGAAAGCCAGTCGAATCCGACTCTAGGGTTGCGGTGCTCATCTCCGTTTCAAAGCCGAAGAGCCAGCGCTGTCCGAAGACATTTCCGTGGTCATGTGGCCGGCATGACTAAACACCAAGGCGCACGGAACGCTGTTACCTTCCCACCAAAGCGGTACCTATTTACCTACTTGCAATTTCTTGCTTTCGAACTGCTAGGTTGGCAGGAGCTGGAACTAGAGACCGGAGCTCACTCCGTCATGCGGCACCCGGGTCTCGAACTGCTGAACTACCGACCTTCCACAGCCTGCAGTTCAGCGTCTTAACCACTTGATCCACCGCAGCTCCAATTTGGTTATACATAAATGAATTATGGATTCTCTCTATTCTCACACTAACCAACTAGAATTTCACATTGCATAGCTCATGATCCTAATTAAAAAATCGTCCATTAATTTTCTATTTGAATCACTTATAGTCATTCATTCTAATTTTGAAGAAAAGATTATATATTCAGCTGGAATATTCACATAACAAATCACCTACAGAATCCCGCTTATTCACTTATTAATTCTTATTTGCAGTGTCATTGTTATTACCTGCCACTCTAGTCCCAGACATAAATGCCATAATAAAATTTGTTTACTTGACCAAATAACAAAAATACTAATCTTAAACAATCTGAATCATAATGGTACTTCTAATACCAACAATAAATTCCATTTTCAATTAATTTATGATAGAACAACGAAACCAAAACTGCAAATACAAAATTATATTTTTACAGAAGTCTGCATATAACAGCTCTCCTACCACCACTAATTTTGTCTTTCTTTTTAAATTTTTTTGCCTCTTAGTTTTCCGTAATATATTTAACAATTTTCAACAGTGTCCAAACCATTGATACTAGGAGAAATTTTATCGGCATAAAAATATTACAGTCTGAACTCATAATATAAAGTTTCCCCTTCTTCTATCCTAGATTTTATGTAACCTTAGTTCTCATTTCCTCCGATAAAGGTTACTTGCTCTTAAATTCCAACTCAAATTTCAACTGAAATTTGGCAGTAAAAGCTATATTAATCTGTCTTCTCTTATACATTCACATCCTATTATATTTCTAATTTTTTCCATACATTACAGCCATCTTTTCAGATTCCAAATAGCAAGAGAATTATTAGTCTACAACCAGTAAATAACAATCATTACAATGACACTGTATTCCATTTCCTTTTTATATTGTTTTTTTTTCATTTTCTTCTAAATGTCGTAGATCTTTGTACTCCTGTAATTTACTTTCCAAGTTGTCTCTTCCATATTCCCTTACATCTAAATTCAATTGTTTGAAAGCTTTAGGTTTCTTTACACCTTTCTTTAATTTTTTCCCCCTTGTTGGCTTCTTCTTTTTCCTCCGAGGAATGTTTAACAAACATTTTTTTTTCACTCCTGGTTTCAGATTTATTTGTTCCTCCAAAACGCATTTAGGAATATTGTAAGCAAAGGCTGGATAATATGTAGCTCTCTCTCCTGATTAAATTCCTGCACTTCACCCCGCCTTTGCGTTCCTTGTGTCTGTTCTTTATTATCCTTCACCTCCAAAGATACGCTCTGGGGATTTCTCATAAGATTCTCGCAGGCCAATTTAAATGCTTGCCTTACTTCTTTTATCAAAATTTTTCGAAATTGTTCCAACGTGAGATCACAAACTTTTGTGTCCTGGTCTTATCTCCTCATTAACATCCACCGCCTCCATCTTCTTCACTGTCTTCACTCCAACACTCCAACATACATAGCTTTTCAATTAAACAGTTTCCAATATATTTCAAGGGTCATTATATATTAATGTTCTTTTGCTTACTCTATTGATATCGCTCTTAAAGAGTAATGATACTTCCAGCAAAAACAGTAATTGTCTCTTACCCCCATCGGACTTCCTCACTCTCAGTTCCCAAGCAGATTTTTTCCCGGCCGTTTTTCCTTAGAAAAGGGAATATCCACGGGGGGTGGGGTGGGGTATAATAATCCAGTCCTCTCAATTTCGACCAGAGTATGCACAAAATAAATTCTTCAATGTGATGTGACAAATATCATTCAAAAAAGAAAATGCTTAAAAATAGGCTGGCTGCTGCTACTCAGCAACATGGCGGCCATGTCCCTGCTCCTTAGACGCTCCCGCTTCGAGGCAAGCCGGTCTCATCCCTGTTTTTGCCTAGGACGAGGGGGGACCGGAAAGAGCCTCCTGCAACTTGGTCTCCCTCCGAGAGACCTAGCGAAGCCCTCCCGGATCCCGGGGGGCTCTAAAAGAGCGCTCAAGGATCGGGCGGCCCGGGGGCTCCCGAAAAAGCCACCCATCGCAGCGCCTCACGGGAACCGGATCTACTTCCCTGTGTCACTTAATTTTTAATGCATAGGGAAGTGATTTGGAAAGGAGAGAGAGAGAGAGAGAGCACACCATTTGAATGCATCATGTTTGAATGCAGAAGGGAAAGCTCTCCATTCTTAAAATATGGGAGAGGGCGTATTTTAAGCTTCTACACAGTTTCCTGAATGTTTTCTAAATATGTCACCCCTCCTCAAAGTAGGCAGTGGCGGAGGTGAATCCTTTCTCTTTCCTGTGTGGTATTGTGGTTAAGAGTGGCAGACTCTTAACCTGGAAAACTGGGTTTTATTCCCCACTCCTCCTCCATGTGAGGCCTGCTGGGAGACTTTGGGCCAGTCCCAGTCCTCTCAGGACTCTCTCAGCCCCACCTGCCTCACAAGGTGCCCATTGTGGGGAGAGGAAGGGAAAGGTAATTGTAAGCCACTGTGGTACTCCTTAAGGTAGAGAAAAACGTACTCTTTAGAGCCAATGTGGTGTAGTGGTTAAGAGTAGTGGACTGTAACCTGGAAAACCAAATTTGATTCCCCACTCCTCCTCCATGTGAAGCCTGCTGGGAGACCCAGGGCCAGTCACAGCCCTCTCAGGACTCTCTCAGCCCCACCTGCCTCACAAGGTGCCTGTTGTGGGGAGAGGAAGGGAAGGCGATGGTCAGCCCCTGTGAGACCCATGAGGCCTGTTGGGTGACCTTGGGCCGGTCCCAGTCCTCTCAGGACTCTCTCAGCCCCACCTGCCTCACAAGGCGCCTGTTGTGGGGAGAGGAAGGCGATTGTGGAAGGCGATTGTCAGCTGCTTTGGTACTCCTTAAGGTAGAGAAAAATGGGGTAT
>NW_015164514.1:1496-3880 GCF_001447785.1 Gekko japonicus | reverse complement strand
AACCTCCAGCGCTGGCACCAATGGTGCTGCATCGAAAGTTGGGAGTGGGATCCACAACCCCAAACCGCCCCAACTCAGGAACAGGACCTCCGTCTTTGTCAGGTTTAGTTTCAGCCAGCTCAGTCTGAGCCAACCAGCCACGGCATGCAATGCCCAGTCCAGATCTTCCGCACTGGAGTCCAACTGGCCACCCAACATCAGATAGAGCTGGCTGTCATCAGCATACTGGTGACATCCCAGCCCATACCTTCGGGCAACTTGGGCAAGGGGGCGCAAAAACAACATCGGGGAAAGCACCACCCCCTGAGGCACACCTCATTCCAGTGGGTGTTTCCTGGACTGCTGTTCCCCAAGCACCACCCTCTGTCCCCGATCCTGGAGAAAAGAAGTGAGCCGTTGCAGGGCAAGCCCCTGTATCCTTACATCAGCGAGGCGGTGGGTGAGCAACCGATGGTCAACTGTGTTGAATGCAGCCAACAAGTTGAGCAACAACAGTACCACCAAACCAACCCGATCCGGATGTCTCCGGAGGTTGTCAGTAAGGGCAACCAGTGCAGTCTCCATCCCATGTCCCAGGCGGAATATAAGTAAAGTCTTGCTAGGTCAAGTCCATTTAATGATCTAACAAACAAATTTGTCTCTGACGGTGGCAAGTCAAACAGCTCAAATAAATATATAACAGAACAAGCAGGTTACCTCCGTTCTTTTTCGTTGCTCTTGGCATCTGCCTGAGAGCTCTGAAGTTGCTCAGCATGTATGCATGTATGTATGTATGTATGTATGTACGACAATGTCTTCAGACAATGCTGGCTCTTTGGCTTAGAAATGAAGATGAGCACCACCCCTAGAATCAGATTTGACTAGCTTTTGAGCAAGGGAAACCTTTACCTATGTTTGTATGTATGTATATACGTATTAACATTGTTAAGAGAAATTCTCTTAATTCCTCTTCTCTCTATTTCTCACTGAAATCTAACAATCTTTTTATTTTGCTCTTTTGAGGAATTAGGAATCTGTTTCAAATCATGTATGTTTTGACCAGAAGAGGAATTCAAACTGAGAAACAAGGGAGATTCAGCAAAATTTCAGAATTTCACTCTGCTTTTGCATAGAGCTATGCAATGTCTTCCGAAACCAGCTGTTCAGCCTTCAAGATAACATAATATTGAAGAAAGTTTGAAGAGGGAGATTTCCAAATTACTCCCTCTTCCCACAATTTCTCACGAAGCCGCAGCTTCTTTTGGATTATCATATCTAGAAAGATATATAACCTAAAAAAAGTTATATAACATTTATTACAGTACATGACTGTGACTTTTACATGTATTTAAGACTATCCCTACTTTTTTTGATGGCACATGTGGGGGGAAATAGCATTTCTTTCAGGTAAATGAAATTGTTAACTGAACATTAATTGATCAACAACTGTAAAATTGGATATTGTTTCCCAGACATACAAGAAAGCTGGCTGTTATGCTTGTGTACTGCAGTATTTTACATTTCCTCGGCTAAAGTGAACATTTCATATTCAATATTATTACAAAACCTGATTATATTGTACTCAGCAGGAGTCCTTGTGCTTCATGGATGCAAAATCATAAACCATGAAACTGGAACAATTCAAGGATGTTAACTGGGCTCACTGTTTAGGGACAGTTATATTTTGTACACATACACTTTTGATCAACTGATAGGTGATTTGCAGGTGACATGGTATCGCAGTGCTACAAAGCTGTTCCTTTCTAGATCCCTCTCATACACATACACACATACACAAGAAGAAAGAAAAACAGTGAAGCAGAAAATGTGATCCCATTAGAAATCTCCCTTTTAGACATTAGTAGAGAATGCTTTGGATTAGTTGAGTCATTTCCTGTTTCATTGTCTGGTCCCACAATTTAGTTAAGTGTGCTCTTAAGTGAATTTTGTTTATTTGTTCACTTGCTGTCTTATTTTTTCAGTTTATATATTTGTGGTGTCTCTCTACAATTAAAAAAACACCAAATACACAAAATAATTAAAACAATAATATCAATTAACAGAAAGGTAAAATGGAACCATAAAATTACAAAAACCAAACAGTAATAAAATAACTATAACAACAAAGCAGCTTTGGCAAGAGCCATTTGCAAATACAACACCAATATCAACATAAAGCCTAGTATATCACAACATATTCACTTGGCTTCTAAATCTTCAAAATACTAAAACCAGGCAAATCTTTGTAGTTAGGATGTTCTATATGTCTAACACTATAGAAAAAGTCTAATCTCTGGAAAAGTGGAGAGGGATATGATCCTCAAAATTTATCTTTCCTCATGCTCTCACAGAACACATAAGTGAGGCGGTACACCACATTATTATTATTATTATTATTATTATTA
>NW_015164514.1:0-186 GCF_001447785.1 Gekko japonicus | reverse complement strand
AGGGGACATGGGCGGGCGCCGGATGCCACCGGAAACACAATCAGACGCCCGCCCTTGCCCCGCAGTTTCCGGAAACTAGTACCTCCGAGGTACTAGTTTTTTGCTGCGTGGTTTTGGGAAGAAGCCTCGGTTGTGCCACAGAAGCTCATTTGCCACAGAAGTTCATTTGCACCTAGTGTGGCTAAT
>NW_015164513.1:2306-3880 GCF_001447785.1 Gekko japonicus | reverse complement strand
CCTTACTTCTCCATCTTCCTGTATGAAGAACAACTGAAGGCCTTTTTGGATGTCTCTCCCTTTGCTAGTGTCTTAGGTAGTTTATGTGAATCTGCAACTCATGGTGACAGCAGGGGGAGGGGCACATGGCCAATACTTCTGTTGCTAGCATTAAAAGAGGGGTGTGTGTTTGTTTATATCGAGGGACAATTTGGTGATAACTGAATCAACGGGGAAGCAATTCAAAGAGAAGCCAACAGGCATTTTTCTTTGTGGCTCCTCATCTGTGGAACTCGATACCTGCATTGCCAAGCTTTGGGCACCAGTGAAACATTAAAACAACAACAACACACCATTCGTTCAGGATTTTAGTGAGATCTAGGACTGCTGTCTTTGCCTTCTGCTGATGATCGAGCCAGTTGTGTTTATGCTGGTTTTGATTCTGTTTGTTTCTGAGTTTGCACTACTGTATTCTGTATTATGGTTTGTATTGTGCTTTTGAAACTGCTTGTATCTGCTGCCTTGAGAACTCTGTAGACGAGTAGCTGGAGGGTACATATTTTTTCAGAATACTCCTTAAATACTGGTGAGTTCTCAATCCTTGATGAATTTCTTTTTAGATTCCTTTTATGAAACAGGAGTGTTTATTTTTTAATCTATTAATTACTTTATGCTGCTGTAATTTTAATCCGATGGCTGCTATAGATTTTTAAAATCTTTATACTGGTATTTAATATTTTACAGTGAATTCATAAGCAGAGTAACACCCTTCTAAACCCATCGACTTCAAAGGGTATAGCTCTGCTAAGGACTGCACTATTCATCTGTTGGGTTTATTTCCAGATTTGCAGAAATACATATCCAAGTCCTGGATGGCAAACTCCCTGGTTGTTCCCCCTACCCCAGGAAGGTGATTCCTTGGCTACTGGACATATGAAAGTATTTAGCATTGGTATTATGGCTTAAGTGTTTAATGTGCTTCACATACATTATTATACCAATCTTTGACAACAACTCCGTAAGGCAGTATTATTATTCCTGCATTGCAGACCGGTGACTCAAAAGCTGAATGGCTCGAGGTTCAGGTTTCCAGGTTCCCCCCGGCCACCAGTGAGGGATGGGGGGCAGGGTTACCAGATCCAGGTTGGGAAACTCCTGGAGATTTTGGGATGGAGGCTGGTGAGGACGGGGACCTTAGTGGGTTATAATGCCATACAGCCTACCCTCCAAAGCATCCATTTCCACCAGGGGAACTGATCTCTATAAGTTTGGAGATGAGCTGTAATTCCGGGGATCCCCAGGTCCAACCTGGAGGTTGGCATCCCTAATCCCAGCAGATCATAGTTCATTCTCTTTGCCATGTTATAACAGTTGCTTAAATTAAAGGGGGAGGGGAGGGAAGATGCCAATGAACACCCATGAAGCTCTTTTATACTGGCTCAGACGCTTGGTCCAACAAGGTCAGTATTTTGTCGAAGGCTTTCACGGCCGGAGTTCATTAGTTGCTGTAGATTTTCCAGGTTGTGTGGCCGTGGTCTTGGCACTGTAGAACCTGACGTTTTGCCAGTAACTGTGACTGGCATCCTCAGAGGTAT
>NW_015164513.1:0-1908 GCF_001447785.1 Gekko japonicus | reverse complement strand
GTGTCCCCACCCCCACTGTCAATTTTGTTTGTGTTTTAATGTTGGCTTGGAAACTGCCTTGAGCTCTTGAAAAGGTGGGGCAAGACACATACATCTTAACTAAAAGCAAGGTGGGGAAATGGAAACGGAAACACGTTTTCCAAAGTTCCCGAGCCCTTACATACAACAGCCAGGCATATTCACCTACCTTGCTCTCTCCTTCGATGACAATGACAGGCACAGCAGTGGCAGGCCAACGGTGCTTGGCAGGGAGGGGCTTATCACAATTCCATAAGACAATGATCTGAAAAGAAGAAAAAAGCAGAACCCTCAGGCATGGCAAACAGGCCTACAGAAAGATCTTGGCCGGAGCACAAAGCTTCCTCCTCTGCTGTCAAACACAGGATGTTGTTAGATCAAGATGGGTAGCTGTGCTAGTCTGTCTATAGCAGTAGAAAAGAGCAAGAGTCCAGTAGCACCTTAAAGACTAACAACATTTGTGGCAGGGTAGGGGCTTGCGTGAGTATCTGAAGACATGAGCAGTGACTCACAAAAGCTCATACCCTGCCACGAATATTGTTAGTATATAAGGTGCTACTGGATTCTTGCTCTTTTCTACTGCTACAGGATGTTGTATTTGTTTAGGAGACTTTATCGGTTCAGAGCTTGAGGTAACTCACATGATCAAAAAAACAAGCAAGCACAAAATCATAAAAACCACAACCCTAAGAATGATCAAAAGAGCAATAAAACAAGATCATAAAAACATTCGGAAGCAGATGATTAACAACAATGGCTTAAAAATGGAATCTTGCAGATAAATGCTGGGTTAAGGATGAATGTTTTGGTCTGCTGCCTGAAAAGGCAGTAACTAGCTGTTGGGCGAGCCTCAAGGGGGGGCTCAAGGGGGAGCGCATTCCAAAGGCAAGGTGCCACCACTGAAAAAGCCCCGTCTCTGGTTGCTGCCTGCCTCAACTCTGCAGCTGGGGGCACAGACAGCGGGACTTGGGAGGAGGACTTTACAGGCTGACAGCCAAATTCCTTTCAAGGAAAAGGAATGCAACTAATTTTACATTACTCTCATCATTCTGACGACAAGGAAAAAAAGGTCAGTAACAGGGGTCACCACCAGCATGGGTGCCGTGGCACCCATTAGGTGTTTTTAGAAAGTAGGTGGGGCCATTAGAGATTTGACTGACTGTGCCAGCACAACACAAGGGTCTTCACGGTACAACTGACGGTACGCTGTGGCAGCCATTTTGTGGCTGTGCCCACCACACTGTGGGACCCAAAGGGCCCCACAGTCTCAAAAAGGTTGGGGACCCCCTAGTCTACATTGTCAGATACTACTTGTGCAGCATCTGGGAGGATCTCATGAGTTTACTTTGGGGGAGGCAAAAGGAAAGTCCTTCCACCCTAACCCACTGACAACGCAGAAATCTCTGCCGTCGGTGACTCTGTGGAAGCTCAGAACCCAGCAGCCACACAGGCCCCAGCTGGGGACAGTTTCCCGCTTGCTAAGATTGTGTGCTTTAAGTCGCTAGTCCTTAGGGCTACAAAACTATAACTGAAGATGCACGACTCACTATTCAGACAGACTGTGAGAGGGAGGCCAGGAAGGGATGAGCCAGCGCTCTGCTCCTGTGGCCCTTTCTTGTATGTCCAGGGTCAGGAAGAAATTTTTATCCAGGCCAGATTGGAGGTTTTTTGACTTCCTCTGAGCACAGAGCAAAGGTCACCCAAGAGGGGTGTGTGTGTGTGTGTGAGGTAGCTGTGAATTTCCTGCATTATGGAGGGGGTTGGACTAGATGACCCTTGGGATCCCCTCCAGCTCTCTGTTTCAACGAGCACCCCCTCAGAAGATGGAGAGGTGACGCAAGGTTTCTAGGGGTTAGAAAGAAGAGCTTCAGAATCTCACAAAGCTCCTTG
>NW_015164512.1:519-3953 GCF_001447785.1 Gekko japonicus | reverse complement strand
TTGGCCATGTTTGACATGGTCGACCATCAACTACCGGTCCACCATCTCGCCGACATGGGGATTCTGGGGCTTGCCCTGCAATGGCTTGCTTCCTTTTTTCAGGGTTGGGGACAAAGGGTGGCGCGAGGGGAATAGCAGTCCAGGATACACCTGCTTGAGTGCGGAGTGCCTCAAGGGGCAGTGCTTTCCCTGATGTTATTTCCCCGATGCCCCCTTGCCCAGATTGCTCAGAGTATGGGTTGGGATGTCACCAGTACGCTGATGACACCCAGCTCTATCTGATGTTGGACTGCCAGTCAGACTCCAGACCGGAAGATCTACCGGGCACTGCAAGCCGTGGCTGGTTGGCTTAGGCTGAGCTGGCTGAAGCTGAACCCGGTGAAGACGGAGGTCCTGTGCCTGAGTTGGGGCGGTTCTGGGGTAGGGATCCCACTCTCGACCTTTGGTGGGCCACCATTAACACTAGCGCTGGTGGTTAGGAGTCTGGGAGTGCTCCTGGATACCTCCTTAACAATGGAGGCCCAGGTAGCAGCCATTGCTAAGTCAGCCTTTTACCACCTTCGGCTGATTCGGCAGTTGGTTCCCTTCCTCGACCGCGATGACCTGGCTACAGAGATCCATGCGATGGTCACCTTGAGACTAGACTACTGTAACACTCTCTACACAGGGCTGCCCTTGTCGTAAATCCGGAAGCTGCAGCTAGTACAGAATGCCGCGGCCAGGCTTCTGATGGGTCTTCCTAGATGGGAGCATATCTGGCCTGCGCTGAAGGTACTGCACTGGCTGCCAATATCATACTGAATTCGCTTCAAGATGCTGGTACTCACCTTTAAAGCCCTATATGGCCAGGGTCCAACATACCTGAAGGACCGCCTTTCCCCATATATACCCCAGAGAGCACTACGGTCGGGGTCACAACATCGATTGACCCTCCCAGGCCCTAAGGACGCCAGGCTCGCTGCTACTAGGACCAGGGCCTTTTCAGTGGTGGTTCCATACTGGTGGAATGAGCTCCTGTCTCGGTGGTGGCCTCTACCTGGTGGAATGAGCTCCTGGAGGAGATCAGGGCCCTGTGGGACCTTTCGCAGTTCAGCAAGTCCTGCAAGATGGAACTCTTCCTCCAGGCATATAACTAGGGGCCGCCGCTGTCCTAGTGCACGGCCCGCAATGTTGACATCAGCAGCTGCCTTAAGAATGAGCAATATAACATCCAAACACCATGTGGAAAAACATTGAAGCACTTTATTTGAATACATCTCATTGGTTTATCTTATCTGCCGCCAGTACTTTGTAACATTTGTAATGTATTATTTTAATTGTCGTGTTTTAATTCTGTACTATTTATGTTTTTATCTTGTACTGTTGCACTGTTGTTGGAAGCCGCCCTGAGCCTGCTTTGCAGGGAGGGCGGGGTATAAATTTGATTATAAATAAAATAAATAAATAATAAGTTAAGGTTAACATTCAAAATCTCAAGTATTATCTTTTTTACAGATCTCCAATATTTTTGCATTTTACAACATTTTCACCACAGATTTAAAAAGTTTCCAATGCTAATCTTACATTTCCAACATTTTTTAGAGACCATGGCTGAACATTTAGCGATTCTGTCCGGAGATCAATACCATCTCTGGAACATTTTATATAAGTTCTTTTTTAATTATATTGACCTAAGAGATCTCATAGTTTTCCATGTTTTGGAGCAGCCGTCAAAATCTATACTATATCTTGCATCCATGCAATATGGCTGATTTGACAACCCCGTCTTGCATATAATCTTTCAACAAAAATTTATATATCTTTTGGATCATCTTATCATTGGATGAGAGCCAAATTTTGTCTAGTTTGTTGTTTGCTGTATAGAAGTCTAAGGTTTTATCTTTGTTATATATAGATTTCAACTGCGTGCTTTCCCACCATGTCAGATTTAGATTTGAAAGTTGTGGTAATTCCAAGTTTTTTAGTTTATTATTTTTATCTAATAAATATTCATAGGGTTTTTTCTTCTTATCTGTCAACAGGGTGAGTTTAATGAAGGCTTCTAGAGGGGATACCCATCTAGGTGTATTCGTAGAACATCTATCCTTTAATTTTTGCCAACATTTAATCAAAGTCCTTCTTAGTGTGTGTTGGTGTGAGTTTGAATGAATTTTGTCTTTATTATACCAGACATATGCATGCCAACCCAATTGGAGGTCGTGTCCCTCCAAGACTAACGTTCTTCTATCTTCTAGTGTTATCCAACTTTTAATCCATACAGCAGCGGCCATACAGCAGTGACAGTAGTGTTCTGGTAGTATTGCTTCTTAATATAATTGATCCAGAAGCAAGTTAACAAAACTTTGTTCAAGTTTTGTTTAACTAGATTGTACTTTCTCTAAAGTGTGTTAAAATATCCCCGTTATAAAAAAAAAATGTATCCCCCCTTTGCTCAAAGACCATCAGAGCTCCTCAGCTTCATGTTGTGCAGCTTGCTTAAATCTCTTTGCATCTGATAGTTACTAAAGGCAATTGAGTAAGTGTCCTAAAAGAAGCAGCCCTGCAACCTGAGTCAAGTATGTTGAGTTAATAGGATTTACTCCCGTCCTCAGCATAACATGGTAGGAGCCCTAACAGCCCAGACTAGCCCATGCTCATCAGCGCTTGGGAAATAAGCAGAGTCAGTACATGGATGAGAGACCGTCAAGGAAGACAGGGGATTCTATTCTAGAGGAAGGCAATATGGAAGAACACAAAGAGAAGCCATGTTGGATCAGGCCAATGGTCCCTCCGGTCCAACATTCTGTGTCACACAGTGGCCAAAACCCAGGTGCCATCAGGAGGTCCACCAGCGTGGCTAGAACCCCATAAGCCCTCCCACTGTTGGCCCCCAACCACCAAGGATACAGAGCATCACTGCCCCAGGTATAGTGTTCCTTCAATGCCTTGCAGCTAATAGCCAGTGATGGACCTCTGTGTTTATCCACTCTCCTCTTGAAGGTGTCTGTGCTTGTAGCTGCCACCACTTCCTGCAGCAATGAATTCCACATGTTAATTGTGGCAAACCACCTCTGGTCATCGGTAGCCTTGAAAACCCCATAAGGTGGAACTTCCCTGAGATCATCATGAAAGGAGGTGGCTCAGGAGGAGGTTCTGGTGTCTGCCCAAGGCACTACTCTGCATGGCAGAAGGAGGACAAAACCGCTCAGATATGTCTAAAATAGGAACTCAATGGTATTGTGGCAGTGTTGCATTTTAACCATTGACTCAGGGATATTTTAATAGCTCTAAAACTTTGCCATCTCTAAAAGTTTGTCCGCTGGTCCTTGTACGAAATGGCCAGTTGGTCCCGTTGCAGAATCAACGAGACAGATGGATGTTGTCCTTGGCAGTCGTCTCTCAAGTTTTGTAGCCCACGGTGCTCATTGTCTCTAGGTAGCTTGCACTTTGCAGGG
>NW_015164512.1:0-157 GCF_001447785.1 Gekko japonicus | reverse complement strand
CCTTGCAGTCATAATTCCTCAGCTCATTAGCACTGCTGCGATAAGGTTCTTACACTCCCACAGCAGCGTCTCGTCAAACAAGGTGTTCCACAACAGCATAAGGCTCAAAGGCTTAAAAGGCTTAGAAGAAGATAAAATTCCAAAAGAATAGCGGAGA
>NW_015164511.1:1095-4115 GCF_001447785.1 Gekko japonicus | reverse complement strand
ACCACAGAGCAAACTGCAGAAAAAATTCCGAAATCCATGTGTGCGCCTAGTATTCAGGTGCACATATGCACATATAGGCAATTTTTTTTAAAAAAAACACCTCCCTAGCAGCAGAACAGATCTGCATGTTCAGACTGCCAAATCCATTCTGCACGCGCTCCCCCGTGTTCAGACATCCAGCCATGCACAATGAATGCGCAGGGAAACAAAAACACCATTCAGAGGTGCTGGCTTTTTAACCCAGCTCCAAGTCATCCTCTGACGAGGTGAGTATGCCTGGGGAATGCCTGATAGATTTTGCTGTGTGACTGGGCCCATTTAATCCATTTGTAAAATGTGCCTATATCGGGCCAAACTACCAGTCTGAATGCAACCTATGTCTCCCAGCTAAAGCTTCTGTTGGTCTCCATTTCAGATTTAATGACTTAGGGCAAATCTTGGTATCTATTACTTAATGTATCATTTTCAATAATCCTTGGTGTTTAGTCATGCCGGCCACATGACCACGGAAATGTCTTCGGACAGCGCTGGCTCTTCGGCTTTGAAACGGAGATGAGCACCGCAACCCTAGAGTCGGATTCGACTGGCTTTCGAGCAAGGGAACCTTTACCTTTACCTTTATTCAATTATATATAAGGAGAGATTGTTAAATGTATACCCCACCCTCCCCAGATGGGCTCAGAGCGGCTAACAGATGGGCACATATGCCAAAATTCCACAGGTAAAAACAGAATAAAACAAGCAATAAAAGATGTTACAAATAACAGATGGGGGTCACACAGAACAAAGTGGTCCCAGAGCGACATGATACCACTCCAGGTGGTACAACGATCCGTCCTTCCTCCCAGGGCTATCTCGTTCCCCGATGACACCCACTCCATTTAGTGGCGGTGGTACGGTGATGGTATAGTGATGGTGGCAGCTCCTACTCAAAAGCCTGGTGGAAGAGCTCCATCTTACAGGCTCTGCAGAACTGCGCCAAGTCCTGCAGGGCCCGGATCTCCTCTGGGAGCTCATTGAACCAGGTAGGAGCCACCACCAAAAACGCCCTGGCCCTGGTGACAGCGAATTTAATATATTTGGGACCTGGGATTACCAATCGGTGTTGAGTCCCCGATCGTAATGCCCTTGGGTGAACATATGGGGAAAGGCGGTCCCTTAGGTATGGTCAATTGTGACTGACCCAAGGTCAGCCAGCTGGCTGAATGTGGAGGAGTCATGAAACAAACCCAGTTCTCTAGATTAGAATCTGCTGCTCTTGACTACTACACCAAACTGGCTATACCAAGTAGCAGAGCGGAGAGGCCCATGTTCTTGGTGCCCTTGCCAGTGCTTGCAACAGGCACTGCCAGTCTGCAGTCTGTGCCTAAATGAAGTTATGTGATCACATGGTTCTTATATACCCAAGCTGATGCAAAGGGAATATCAGTTCCATTTTCAAATCACTTCTCACACAATAGCTTTACAGGTGCTTCTTCCTCACTAATTCAATCTTTTGATCATACCTACCCACCACTGTATTTTGTCAGCAGAAGTCCTTATTTTAAAAATAATCCTTCCACCATCTGTTCATCCTTATGTGCCTACATATCACTGATGACATGTAAGAGCTGTTTCTATGCAGATTTTATAGACAATACCATGCACCCCAAATGTGTGTGTGCCTGTAATTAGCATTTTACTATAGCATCAAATTGATCACAAGTAAACTGTTTCATTTTGGTGGTTTATTTGATTGCAATCGTGCACCTCGCTGGGAAGTATTTCTGGATCCAATAAATTTAGGTTATAAAGAGTTTCCCTCTTCCCCCTTTTATGGCAAATACATTATATTAAAGGTCACCTTTGTCAGGGTAATAAAACAAATCTCAGCCTAGCAAATGTAAAGCATACTCCAAAGCATCTATCATGTATTTACACTGGATTGAGGAAGGCTACCTTAACCAATCCATCAGTTTCAATTACTTTTTTATGTCATCTTGTTCATGATAGGTGGAGTTGCATCATGAGGGGAAAGAACATTTGATCATTTCTGCAGTTCCATTGAAGGCATCAAATGTTACAGAGCTTTCTTTTCCTTCTGAGAACTGGGAAGAATTGGGAAGCAACTAGTCATAATGAGCTAAAGGGCCAAAATAACAGCCTTGCCTTTCATTTTCTCCCTAAGTTTTACTCAGAGTGGATCACATAGTTTTCCTGCATTTTCCCACTGTCACTCTATATCACTGGTTCCCATCGTCAGAGATTAGGAAAAAGATATGGCTGCATCTGATAGGTGATGCAATGAGACTTTACATTAAGTATTGTTAATCAAATACAATTTATTCTTATTTAGAGTCTTCCCATACTTAAGATACATCAAGTACTCCATTCTAAATCCTTCCAACTTTCGAAAACACATTTTTATATGTATTAGATATGTGTCGCAATCCTTGCTTTCATTGTACTTCCTTAATGATAATACATATCCAAATGCAAAGGTAATCCAGACACATGAATGGAAAATGAATGAAAAGAAGATACCTGCAGTTCTCTTCCATGATACAAACAACCTGAACAATAGAAAGAGTAAGCGTCCAGCAACACCTTAAAGACTAACAAAATTTGTGGTGGCATATGAGCTTTTAAGAGTCACTGCTCACTTCTTCAGATGCAGTTAGACTGTGAGTCCATCTGTATCAGAAAGTGGAGTGATTTCAGATGCCAAATGACATTAGCAGGCAAATGACAATAGCAGGTGTGATTGGATTAGGTGTGATATTCAGAGTGGTAGTAGGCATGGAGAAATCAGCATTGGTCTCAGTTCAGCCCAGGTGGAAGTATTGTCTTGAGCTTCGTTATCAGTTGCAATTCAGCAGTCTGTCTTTCAACAGATAGCAAAGATAACAGATGGACTCACATTCTAGCTTTATTTGAAGAAGTGAGCATTCTCTCAGGAAAGCTCACACCCTACTACAATTTTTGTTAGTCTTCAAGGTGCTACTGGGCTCTTTTTCTCTACTAATTTTGTTAATCTTTAA
>NW_015164511.1:0-950 GCF_001447785.1 Gekko japonicus | reverse complement strand
CGCCTTTAAAAATAAAAATATGGAGATCAATTATGAAGTAACATCCATCATATTAATTTGGGTGTTGCTTATTCTAGCACGACTCAATTGGCTTTGAGGGACCTCTAAAGTTTTTCCTGGTTTTTCTCCATGTTCTTTCTAGATCAATGTTATTTCAAAAGCAAAACTAGGATATCCGTGGTTATGATATTCTACAATAAATCTGACATTTTCCATTTTTGTCATATTAAATCATCCACTATTAACTATGATGTTTATAGAAAGCATTGGTATTTTTTATTCAAGGTAATGTACAAAACAAGTTCTTCAGTGTACACAAAATCTTTTAGACAGAGGGCAGTCAGTAATATGAAAAGGACCCACTAATACAGTGATGGTGAACCTTTTAGAGACCGAGTGCCCAAACTGCAACCCAAAACCCACTTATTTATCACAAAGTGCCAACACGGCCATTTAACCTGAATACTGAGGTTTTAGTTTAGAAAAAACAACTCATACATTAACATAAGATGATCCAAACAAGGTAAGGAAAGCAATCCCAAATGCTTTCATTTACTTAAAATTATTTGGCAGAGAATTCCACACTTTAATGACGGTCTGGGCCTGGCTGGGGCGATGGCACGCGTGCCCACAGAGAGGGCTCTGAGTGCCGCCTCTGGCAAACGTGCCATAGGTTTGCCACCACTGCACTAATAGATAGCAAAGATACCCATTGGGAAATGCCCATGAATAGTGGCATTTAAAACAATGTATTGATTGTCAGCAGACAGTATGAAGAACATGAAATACAGTCATGCTTAAAGGTGGGATCTTAGGTTATACTTGTCCATAAGCCACACAGAATACTTGTCCATACTTATAAGAATACTTATACTTGTCCATAAGCCACACAGATTCCACTCTGAGGAATCTGCTGACATGTTTTGTAGTAACGTTGTTGCTCCAGAATC
>NW_015164510.1:3542-4470 GCF_001447785.1 Gekko japonicus | reverse complement strand
TCAGGAAGGGATGGCTCCAGAGCAGACAACTTTAATGCCAATAAAAAGGTCCCAGGTTCAATCCCCGGCAGCATCTCCAGTTAAAAAGGACCAGGCGGGAGGTGATGGGAAAGACCTCCACCTGAGACCCTGGAGAGCGGTCAAGAGGGGCTGTGGCTTAGTGGCAGAGCCTCTGCTTGGCATGCAGAAGATCCCAGGTTCAGTCTCCAGCAGCATCTGCAGTTAAAAGGGACCATGCAGGAGGTGATGGGAAAGGCTTGAGCATTTTTCTACCTAGATGGCCCTTTTTAAGGTGCATCTATATGATTAATGAGGAGAGAGTTTTCTATGAAGTAAGACGACCATTGCTAAATCAGTCAACGATGAATAAGGATTCGAAGACACATTATTGTTAGATGCGGTCCCATTCGGATGAAGTATTTTCGAAATGCACTGATATCTTGGAGAACTTCGTCAACAACTACAAACACTACTCTCACATTTTGGACCCTTTGTTGCAGTTTATACATGTTCTATTTGTTTTGTTGATAGCATTATATACAATAATATTTTCAGTTTTGCGTAGCGCTTGTTTACAGCTCTCTGGTGTCTATGACTTTGACGTTTTGAGCCGTGACTTTCAAGTTTATGTACAAGTCTGAATAGACAGGACTGACCTTGATATTCTGAGTCAGTAGAAGGAAGCTTTTTGTGTGTGTGTGTGTTCTGGGAAGAGCCATGGCTCTGTGGTAGAGCATCTATTTTGCATGCAGGAGATCCCAGGTTCAATCCCGGGCATCTCCAGTTTGTCAGTAAGTGATGTGAAAGACCTTTCTCTGCCTGACACCCTGGGGAAGTCACTGCCCGTCTGAGTAGACAATACGGACTCTGACGGACCGAGGGTTTGATTCAGTATAAGATTGGTTGGGTGGGGTTTGGTGGATCACAG
>NW_015164510.1:0-3415 GCF_001447785.1 Gekko japonicus | reverse complement strand
TGCAGGACGCCACAGGAGCGGAGCTCCCGCAGTAAAGAGCCCAGGGGGTGGGCACATGCAACAAGCCCCGCCCCCTGCTCCCAGCAGCCCTCAGTCAGAGCAAGAAGCAGCCAGGTAAGTTGCAGAGCTCCCCCCAGTCTAAAACAGTCCAGTGGCACCTTTAAGACCATGTTTTATTCAGGTACAAGCTCTCCCTCCTCTGTGAGGACAGATCTGCACGTTCCCCTCCCCCCCCTCAACAGCTAGCAATCAAAACAGTCCAGTGGAGCCTGAGCGGTGGGTGTTGCCTTCTGACACACTTCCGGTGATGTCAGGGGGTGTGGCCTATGCAAATGAGTTATGCTAATGAGTTATGCTAATGAGCTCCTGCACCTCTTTTTCTACGAAATGACCCCTGGTTAGACTGAAGCCCAGCTGCACCTTAGAGACCAACGCAATTTTCAGGGATTGGCACCCCCAAGTTTTGCATTTCAGGCCACCCCGGCCGATATGACTGAGTACGGTGGGGAGATCTTGAGCGGGCTCTGCCGGGCCTCCCCCCTCCCTGGTGGCACTTTTTCTTTCTCGCGCTGCAAGTGTGTCGAGCAGCGATCTTTGCCCGTTGTCTCCTGCTTGTGACAATAACGAAAAGCATTCTTGGGTGCCGGTCGATCAACACCGTGTTTCCTGGAGGGAGCCATTTCAGAGCAACACACGACTTCCCTTGCCTTGGGGTGGGGGAAGGGGAGCCGAGACAGGGTGGGGAGCTGGGCTCGAGTCTAGTCCCACCTTAGAGACCAGCCAGGGCAGAAGCGTTTGAGAGTCAGCGCTCCCTTCCTCAGACAGGAGCAGAGTAAAATCTGTCCGCTTAAAAAAACAGCAAAGGCGAAATTGGGTTTGCAAAGTGGAGGGTCTGCCCGGGAGAACGGGGGTGGGGGGAGGAGAGGAGAACTTCCCAATCTTATCCAGCTGGCTGCTGCAATGCAGGAACTCGGTTTTCTGTACACAACCCCTCGCTGTGAGCAGTGTTCCCTCTAAGCTGAGTTGGTGTGAGCTAGCTCACAGTTTTTCAGCCCACACATTTTTGTCTTAGCTCAGGAAGGAGGGCTCCAGAGCAAACTAATTTATGCAGCAGCCAAATCGCTTGCTCACAACTTTAATGCCAGCAGCTCACAGAGTAGAGTTTCTGCTCACAAGACTCCAGAGCTTAGAGGGAGCATTGGCTGTGAATCTTTAGCAACAGTATTTATTTATTTTATTTACATTGCATTTATATACCGCCCATGACCCCTAATGGGTCTCAGAGCGGTGTACAATGTACTGCTACTGGTCTAGTAGCAGTAGTTAACCTAGCTAGGGCCACAGGTTTCTGGGGGGGGGACTTCCCTACTGACACCCTTGTTGGCAGCGCGTTCTCTCTTCAGTCTTCCGGCCAGTCTTTACGGCGAGCTGCGGGGTCTGCTGGAGTCTCCGGCCGGCCGACACCTCCTCAGGCGGATCGATGTTTCCCTTCATGTGCGATCGCCCTCCGGCTGCAGCTTCCGGCTTGCGTAGACCTGGAACCGAGATGATGGAGCGGAGAGCACCCACCAGGACATGAAACTTGCAAGCTCAGAGACCGAAGGACTTGGAAAGAGGCGTTTAGGGCTGACTGAGAGAGAAGGACCCTTTTAGTCCAGCAGAGTCTGCTGACTGGAGCCCTGTCCCCCAAATACAGCTCATCCTTGTAGGCGCGGTGGGGCCTGTTTTGGTGCACCCAGCGTCAGTTCGGTGTACTGGTTAAGTGTACGGACTCTAATCTGGGAGAACCGGGTTTCCCCCCACTCCTCCACTTGCAGCTGCTGGATGACCTTGGGCAAGCTGTAGTTCTGGCATAGCTGTCCTTGAAAAAGAGCAGTTTCTGTCAAGAGCTCTCTCAGCCCCACCTACCTCACAGGCAATGCTCCCTCTAAGCTGTGGAGTCTTGTGAGCAAAAATTCTACTTTGTGAGCTCCTAGCATTAAAGTTGTGAGCGAGTGATTTGGCTACTGCATACATTAGTTTGCTCTGGAGCCATCCTTCCTGAGCTGAGACAAAAATGTGTGAGCCAGAGGCTAAAAAACTGTGAGCTAGCTCACACTAACTCAGCTTAGAGGGAACATTGCTCACAGGGTGTCTGTTGTGGGAAGGGGAAGGGAAAGGAGTTTGTCAGCCGCTCTGAGACTCCTTTGGGTAGTGAAGGGCGGGGTATAAATCCAATCTCTTCTTCTTCTTCTCCTCCTCCTCTTGCAAGGACCTTCCCTCCGGTGTTCATTCTTGACAGACAACAGGGCTAGGAAAGCGCGTTCCTGGAACGCTTCTCCCGGAGAGGGGAGATGGATTGGCGCGATGCACGATGCATTCTGGCGCTTTGTTTACTCCTGCTGCAAAGACTGCCAGCTCTGGGTTGTGAAGTTCCTGGAGATGTGGAGGTGGAACCCAGGGAGGGACAAGGGAGATCAGCTGATAGAGCGACGTAAGGCCAGAGAGTTCACCCTCCAAAGCAGCCCTTTTCTCCAGGGGAACTGGTCTCTGCCGTCTGGAGATCAGCTGCAATTGTGGGCATCGTCGTCTGCCCAGGCTGGACAATGCACCATGGATGTGTGTGCTGGTCTCATGATTTTTTTAAAAAAATGCAGAAGTGGTTATGGGAGACAGGCAGCGGGGCCAAAAACCCCAGAGGGGGCAGGAGGCTTCACTTCTTCTCTTCTTGATGTTTCTCTGGCTTATACCCTCCTCCTCCGGCTGCTGTTTCCCCACAGAATGCAAGTTTCTTCTCTCCCAAAAGGAAAAACAGAGGGTGTGTGCGGAGGGGGGTGGTTTTGAGTGGCAAAATGGCCAGAGGGGGAAAGTGTTCAGCAGCCGCCCCCTAATTAGATTCGCGGGCAACAGGTCTATCCATGGCTACCAGCCATGGAGGCTAAAGAGAACCTCCATCTCAGAATCACCATGGAGGCTAAAGAGAACCTTCAGTCTCAGAATCACCAGTGCCAGGAGGCAACATCAGAGAAGGACCTCAGCTTCTGTGCCCTGTTGTTGGCCCTCCAGAGGAACTGGCTGGCCACTGTGTGAGACAGGATGCTGGATTGGATGGACCCTCACTGGTCTGATCCAGCATGGCTCTTCTGAGGTTCTTATTGGGGAAAGGCTTTGGCCTCTCTGCCGTGTTGTTGGCCCTCCAGAGGAACTGGCTGCCCACTGTGTGAGACAGGATGCTGGACTGGATGGACCCTCCCTGGTCTGATCAAGCAGGGATCTCCTGATGTTCTTACCGGGGGAAGGCCTCGGCCTCTCTGCCCTGTTGCTGGCCTTCCAGAAGAACTGGTTGGCCATTATGTGAGTCAGGATACTAGACTAGATGGTCTCTCACTGGTTTGATCCAGACGGGCTTTTATGTTCTTATCAGGGGAAGGCCTCA
>NW_015164509.1:2679-4443 GCF_001447785.1 Gekko japonicus | reverse complement strand
CTGCGCTCCTAACCGTTACACCAAACTGGTATCAGAGAAATAATGTACGGTGACAGAGATGGCTGAAGGTGTTTCGGTGTCTGAGGCAGAAGTCCAGATGGCATTCCCTTTGCCCCTCTGACAATAAAAACACAAGCTTAATAATTGCCCATTGGGGCTCTTTGACGGCCCCCTAAAATCTGTGCGATTTACCCTGGTTAATGGTATCGCCAGCCCTGAATCCAGGCAAAAAAGAAATGCAAAAGCCCGCAGAGCTGGTGTGGAACCAAAAGGCCACTTATTGTGCGATGGCAAAACTACCCAGCAGGTCATGAGTCATCCCACACAATCCAGGGTGCAGTGAGATGGGAGTCCTGAAAGGAGGTTATAGAGCAAACACCTCAAGGCTACTCATGTGGGCAGGTGAAGCCACAGGACACAAACAAGCAAACCGTTGGCCAGTCGGGTGACATGAGGAGAAGATTCCTTCTCTCCGCTAAATATGCCTGTCAGTCAAAACCTCTCCTGAACTGAGCCATTAAGTCATCTTGAGGTGAACTTAATTGGCCCTCCACCATCTCTCAACTTCCACTTCCTGGTTGTGTCATGTCCCAAAGAAAAGTATGCAGCAGGGAGAGAACCCCAAAAACATCTTAGAAGAATATAGAAAATAATGGTTGGTCGGGTGGCTGGCTGGCTGGCTGGCTGGCTGGCTGGTTGCTTGGATGGATGGATGGATGGATGGATGGATGGATGGATGGATGGATGGATGGATGGATGGCTGGATGGATGGATGGATGGATGGATGGCTGGATGGATGGATGGATGGATGGATGGCTGGATGGATGGATGGATGGATGGATGGCTGGATGGCTGGCTGGTTGCTTGGATGGATGGATGGATGGATGGATGGATGGATGGATGGATGGATGGATGGATGGATGGATGGATGGATGGATGGATGGATGGATGGGCGGATGGGCGGATGGGCAGATGGGCGGATGGGCGGATGGGCGGATGGATGGATGAAAGGGTGAACAGGTGGGTGGGTGGACGAATAGACAGATGAGGAGAGAAAATGTATGTGAAGTTGTATTAAAGGACATTTAAGATTGCGTGAGTGGAAGGTGGACAGGTAAACAGGGCACTGAAGAATCTTTACAGGCATTAATGAATTTCCCCCACAACCATCAACTTCTTTCTCTTCTTGAATTAAAAAAACATACACGCTAAGGTTATGAAGTTTTAAAAAACTGACACCTGGTTGCCATGATTAATTGATCATCTTGGAACGTGCCTTGTTTTCTGGCCAGACGGTGGACATTCCTGCACACTTCTTTCAACAGAGGCCGCCTCATTCTGTGACCCATCGAGGCAGGATCCTCAGGTTGTGGTTGTCATTCAAGGAGAAAACAGACACATCTGGCTCACAGAGGCCACATTCTACTTGGAAGTTCTCCTGCGTAAACCCCACTGAAACGGGGCTGAGCAGGAGGCTTATGGAAGAGATCCTCGTGATGGATTGTGTCCCAACTTCACAAATGTATGGCAAGGAGGTCACCTGGGTTTTCCACCCCCATCACCCAAATGTTCTGGGCTTCCAGCAGTCTTAAACAAAGTCTATTCTGTCAAAATATTCCATCCCTCCGTCTAAAAACTTGGTCTCTAACGTGCTACTGGACTGGAACCTAGCTAGTCTGCTGTAAATGAACATGACTGCCCTCTGAAGTTCCTTCCTTCCTTCCTTCCTTCCTTCCTTCCTTCCTTCCTTCCTTCCTTCCTTCC
>NW_015164509.1:0-2551 GCF_001447785.1 Gekko japonicus | reverse complement strand
GCCTGGGCTGGATGGGAAGTCGGGGGGGGGGCGTTGGTGGTAAGTTGGGGGGCCGGGCCCCGAGAGGCCCCACTGTAGCTACAGGAGGGGTGAGTCTGCAGTCAGTATGGCCTCAGCCCAGGGTATTTGAATGCTGTTCTGAGCCGCACCTTTTCCCTGTTCCAGTGAGGGTTTGGTAAGACAGTGGAGCAAATGCTAGATGCCCTGAAGGGTGGGGTATAAATCCAATCTCTTCTTCTTTTCAGGGAACAGGAAGGGCACAATTGCCGGCTCTGGCATGCAGCAGCACCGACAGCTACCCCTAAAAGGATCTTTCTTTGGGACACCTCAGCTGAGATGACCCTGGGCCAGTCTGGCCTGTGTCTTTCCGCACACACACACCCCTCTCCCAGGTAGGACCGTCGCAGGTAACGTTGCCATCTCTGGTTTGGGAAATTCCTGGAGACTTGGGGGTGGAACCTGATTACAGGGCACGGTTTGGGAAGAGGACAGAGCTCAGCAGGGTATAAGTTTTGGGGGGTGGGTTATCTGGTGTGGTTAGTCCAGTTACCACTAGTTAGCAGAGTGCTTAAATCAGTGGCGTCGAACTCATCTGTTATGCGGGCCGGAACTGACATCAATGAGACCTTGTTGGGCCGGGCCGGGTGTGTCATAAAATGTAATGCCAGGTAGCGGAGAGATAAACTTTATAAAGGACACAAACACAAAGGGTTATTAGCACTCTTGCAATATTTTGTTTATTGAACAATGTCTGATAACTGACACCTCTTGCTCTGAATTGTTGCATCAAACTGTCTGTGCTGTTGCAATCTTGAGTCTGCTGTTCAGGTGTGTATCTGTAAGCTGCAAACCTACGATGATGCAGCAGCAGAACTGGAGGAAGCAGCAGGAGACAGCCAGTTCCACTGTGGACCTAATAGAAGCCCTCCGGGGGCCTCATCTGGCCCCCGGGCTGCATGTTTGACACCCCTGGCTTAAATAAAGCTACAAACGCAGCAGCGTCACTTTACCAGGTTACTCAGCTTCCAAAGCTACACAGAGCCACGTTGCAAGTTTAACAGAGAAATACTCCTCTCTTTATTCGAGAAGTACCCTTTGGATAGGAAAGAGGAAAGACAGGATAGAGTTCTAACTTACTAGCAGAAGAATGGAAGCAGATGGCGAGAGGCCCATCGGCCTCATGGTGCCTAGAGAGCACAGCTTGTCATCTCTCTTGGTGCGTGGAGGGAGAGAGAAGGGAAGTTGTCCCTGAGAACACAGTCTGCATTTCAAATGGGACAGTGGCAGAAAGGAAACACAGGAAGAAAGGTCAGTGTGTACCTGTCTAGCTATCTAGTCTCTCTTGCCACGAAGTCTGGAGGTCTGAGACACAGGAACATCACACCTGGAACTTCCAACAATAAGGCCACAGAGTCCACCCTCCAAAGCAGCCATTCTCTCCAGGGGAAATGATCTCTGTCGTCTTGAGATAGGCTTGCCACCCAATGCTCCCTCTAAGCTGTGGCGTCTTGTGAGCAAAAATTCTACTTTGCGAGCAACTGGCATTAAAGCTGTGAGCGGGCGATTTGGCTGCTGCCTAAATCAGTTCGCTCTGGAGCCCTCCTTCCCGAGCTGAGATGGAAATGTTTGAGCTGGAGGCTAAAAAACTGCGAGCCAGCTCACACTCACTCAGCTTAGAGGGAACACGGCTTGCCAGTCCCCCACCTCCACTGGGCACTTTCTGGCCACCGCTTGGCTGGCCAACAGCGGACGGGGGACATGTCAAAAGTGTGTGGGGGGGTGCTGGCAAAATGCCGACGTCACTCCCTGTGCATCTGGAAGTGATGTCAGTGCATCAGGAGAGCCAGTTTGGTGTAGTAGTGAAGAGCGCGGACTCTAATCTGGGAGAACCGGGTTTGATTACCCACTCCTCCACACGCAGCTGCTGGTGTGACCTTGGGTCAGTCACAAGTTCTCTCAGAGCTGTTCTCTCACGAGCAGTCCCCGAAAGAGCTCTCTCAGCCCCACCTGCCACACAGGGTGTCTGTTGTGGGGAGGGGGAGGGAAAGGAGTTTGTTAGCCACTCTGAGACTCCTTTGGGGAGTGAAGGGCAGGGTATATATCCAATCTCTTCTTCTTCTTCTTCTTTTACCTCACAGGGGTGTCTGTTATGGGGAGGGGAAGGAGTTTGTGAGTCGCTCTGACACACCTTTGGGTAGTGAAGGGCGGGGTATAAATCCAGTCTCCTCTTCTTCTTTTACCTCACAGGGTGTCTGTGGTGGGGAGGGGGAGGGAAAGGAGTTTGTAAGCCGCTCTGAAACTCCTTCAGGTAGTGAAGGGCGGGGTATAAATCCTATCTCTCTTCTTCTTCTTCTTCTTCTCCTCCTCCTCCTCCGCCTCCTCCTCCTCCTCCTTCTATGCTAGGGAATGGATGCTCTTGCAAAACTCTACGGTCACTCTATGGGAGTCATGTCAGTCTGTTTCCAACAATGTCCTTACATCGCCGCCACCGGTGAGGTTCCCCCACGACTCCTAAGTCCCCCCTGCCAGCTGCCCGCCCTATCTGGAGCAA
>NW_015164508.1:2343-4312 GCF_001447785.1 Gekko japonicus | reverse complement strand
TAATGAGCTCCCGCACCTCTTTTTCTGCGTAATGACCCCGTCAATGGGGCATAATGCCATAGAGTCCCCCTTCCAAAGTGGCCATTTTTCCTAGGTGGATTGATCTCTGTCGGCCGGAGATCAGTTTTAACAGCGGGGGGGATCTCCAACCACCACGAGGAGTTTAGAGAATCTTACAGCATACGGAAAATCTTGCAAAGCCTATACAAAAGATAGGGACCTCAAGGGACACTGAAGCAAATGGAAACTGGGAAACTGGAAGCACTCGTACAGTCTTTAACATCGCCCTGGCAGGGCTCTTTTTGTAGAAAAAGCCCAGCAGGAACTCATTAGCATAATAGGCCACACCCAACAGCAGACACTCATTAGCATATTAGGCCACACCCTTGACAGCACAGCACATTAGCATATTAGGCTGCACCCCCATGTTATCAGAAGTGTGGTCATCCAGCCACACACCCCTTTTGCTTCTTATTCTGTTTACCTTGTTGGTTGTCAAAACCCAGGGCCTTTTTTTGTAGCAGGAACTCATTTGCAGGTTAGGCCACACACCCCTAATGTAGCCAATCCTAATGAGTTTCTGCTGTTGGGTGTGGCCTCTTATGCTAATGAGTTCCTGCTGGGTGTGGCCAACTCAGGAGCCAGCCGGAACTCCGCTCCTGTGCGTTCCTGCCCAAAAATAGCCCTGGCCCTGAGGCTGTGCAACACTTTCACTGCCAAATGTCAGTAAGGAAACTGGAAACACATAAACGGTCTTTAACATCACCCGGAGGAGGAGGAGGAGATTGGATTTATACACCACCCTTCACTCGGATTCTCAGGGCGGCTTACAATCTCCTTCCCTTCCCTCTCCCCGCAACAGACACCCTGTGAGGTAGGTGAGGGGCTGAGAGAGCTCTGAGAGAACTGCCCTTGAGAGAACAGCTCTGAGAGAACTGTGACTGACCCAAGGTCACCCAGTTGGCTGCATGCGGAAGAGTGGGGAATCAAACCCGGTTCTCCCAGATTAGAGTTCGCCGCCCATAACCACGACACCAAACTGGCTCTTTAAGAAAGACATCAAAGAGACGACAGAAATCAGATTGAGGATCATCTCCTTTAGCACGTATTTCTTGATCTCCGAGTATCTGTTTCTGTCATAAGAACATAAGAGAAGCCAATGTTGGGTCAGGCCAATGGCCCATCCAGTCACACAGTGGCCCAAAGATACCAGGGGCCCTCAGGAGGTCCACCAGTGGGGCCAGGACACTAGAAGCCCTCCCACTGTTGACCCCCCCCTCCAAGCAACAAGAATATACATATGGGGGAGAAGAATTAGGATTGTTTGGGTCAATCGGCAGCCGGGCAAAGCACACCAGGTCCAGGAAATATTTTTTTACAAAGGATTGTTAAGGGAAACACGCGGCAAGGGACGGAACAAACATGTACCAAGTGGTGTAGCGTTGAGCCCCCTGACTCGGTGTCTCCTTTGCAGCCTGTGCAATGAACGTCCACCACAAGTGCCAAACCAAAGTGGCGAACCTTTGTGGCGTCAACCAGAAGCTCATGGCCGAAGCACTGGCGTTGATTGAGAGCGCTCAGCAGGTGGGTAAGCGATACAGATCTACGGCTGCTTGGCGGAGGGGACTGGGGTATACTGTCTGATCACAGGGAATGACTCTGGCAAAATGGGATTGGCGGGTGACTTGTCCAATCTGGAAACGCACGTGAAGCAAGAAATGTCTCTGACGTGAATGCACAAAAAGCTGTGTATGAGAAACAAAAGATCGGTAGTTTTAAATGTGGAGGCAGAGAGAGAACCTGAAAAGTACTGGGTTTGATGCATGGAGAACTCGGACTATGACGAGTTCAGACGCGTTTATTGCTGCCAGAACGTCATAGGAAGTGACGCACGACGTAGAGCACGTTGGGGGCGTGGCCCCAATCGTTGGAGGGAAAACCATAGAGTTTTCCCTCCAACGATTGGGGC
>NW_015164508.1:0-2101 GCF_001447785.1 Gekko japonicus | reverse complement strand
ATTTCTTAGGGGGCACTGACTAATCAAAATAAAAATAATTTAATGTGGTCCCTCGTGCTGGACAGCTGCACAGGAATACCCGGCTCCTTCCCTGCACCCACTGCCACTCAGGGGCCCTGGGCGGAATGGGAAGTGGTAGGGCCTTGCCAGTAAGTCAGAGGGCCAAGCCCCGAGATGCCCCAGTGTAGCTACAAGCCTGTACTAGAAGCTTTTTATTTGGGAAAGGGGAGGGGAGGGGGGAGGGAGAGGAGAGGAAAGGGAAGGGAAGGGGAGATTATCAGAGTGGGGAGTTCAGCACTTATATTCTATATCTGTGTGATGTTTACAAATCTGTGATGTGACTGTGTCCTCTCTCTCTGTCTCTCTCACAAATAAACACACCTGCTCCGAACCAGGCTCGAAGTTTGCGTGATCCGGAGCATATTACACGGGAAGGGCCGCTTGAAATTCTCTCCCCGGACAGAGGCTCCCCTTCCGCCCCGTCTGTGCCAGGCCCCCCAGTGGGGAAAAAAGGTATTGCGTTCTCGCCTTCAAGTCTCACCCTAAAATGAGTTGCTTCCTCGGTACGAGGGACTTCCCCTCCTACCCTAACATATAGAGAGAGCCAGTTTGGGTAGAGAGCCAGTTTGGTGTAGTGGTTCAGCGTGTGGACTCTAATCTGGGAGAACCGGGTTTGATTCCCCACTCCTCCACTCGCAGCTGCTGGATGACCTTGGGCAAGCCATGGTTCTGTCAGAGGTGTCCTTGAAAGGGCAGTTCTTGAAAGAACTCTCTCAGCCCCACCTGTCTGTTGTGGGGAGGGGAAGGGAAAGGAGTTTGTAAGCTGCTCTGAGACTCTGAGTGAAGGGCGGGGTATAAATCCAATCTCCTCCTCCTCCTCCTGTTTTAACTGTTTCCCTGCCAGGTTATAAGGAGATTTGCAGTCCACTCCTAAAAAGAGTTACACCCTTTTAAGGCTACTGAAGTCAATGGGCTTGGAAGGGTGTGAGGTTGTTGCTCAGTCCCACAGTCGAGTCCGACTCTTCGCGACCCCATGGACCACATCATGCCAGGCCCTCCTGTCCTCTGGAGTTTGCTCAACTTCATGTTCGTTGCATCGATAACACTGTCCAACCATCTCATCCTTTGCCGTCCCCTTTTTCTTCCACCTTCAGTCTTTCCCAGCATCAGGGTCTTCTCCAGCGAGGGCTCCCTTCTCATTGGGTGGCCAAAGTATTTGAGCTTCAGTTTCCTTATCTGGCCTTCCAGGGAACAGTCAGGGTTGAAGGTCATGGGAACACTACTGACTGGGAACGTACAGTTGGATGCTCTGTGTTCGAAGACGCCTTGCAGAGCAGAACGGGGAGGGGTGTTAGCTACCCCAGGAGTTGAGAAGTGGGTGGAGGTTGGTGGGCCGAGGGGGTGCCCCCCTCAAATTGAGTCACCGCTGAAGCCACAGCCCCGTGATGGTGAGCCAGAGGCAACTTTTGAGTGTAAAGAAATTCTGCCTCTAATGTAGCTGGAGACTCTTCTAAAGGCTTTCTGATGTGTTGTAGAACCTCAAGGTATTTCCTGGGAATCTCCAGCAGAAGACGTCACGAGCGCCGATTCTCCAGCAGTTCCCGAACCAAGGATAGATCTCCATCCCGATCTGCCAAAACTGACCATAGATGATTTCGTCTTGCACAAAATGCTGGGGAAAGGAAGTTTCGGCAAGGTACGTCATGAGAGGGGAAGCAGGAGGTAAATTCCATGGGCGCTTTACATTTTTAGGAAACCACCACTGTACCCATTTACACACATGCCCAATCCTTTACACACATGGCCAGGTCAACCCAGTCATCTTGTTGATAAAGCATCCAAGGAATTTCCCCGGTGGCCAATCAGACGCCCTGCTGGGCAAAACCCCACCTAGCCCCATCCATTAAAAAAAAAAAATTGGCGAGCACCAGAAAAGCATTGGAGGATGCTTTGGCGCCCACGGCCACCATGTTGAGGATCCTTGAGCTAGGCTCTTAGTGTCCCCGTTTCTCACCCAGTGCCAAATTCTGTAGCTTTGCTGGGCATGCCGGAACTGTGGACTTGCATGCCACGTTGCCAGTCACTGAAGAGGATCCCGTTT
>NW_015164507.1:812-4326 GCF_001447785.1 Gekko japonicus | reverse complement strand
GGAATCGAACCCAGTCCTCCAGATTAGAGCCCCCCGCTCTCAGCCACTACACCAAGCTGTTGGCCCCGCGCTGCCTAATGGAGTTCATGACTGATGGGAGCTTCCGTTGATCCTGGACCTTGCAGTTGAGGCTCCTCAAAGGGGTGCTGTGCTGGCTATACCTATGGCAGGTGGGTCGCTCTGCCCGTCTCCCCCCCATATAGCTCTGTGTGCCAAGCATGTTTCTCGGGCTGGGCCCTAAGGGTTTTTCAGGCACTTAAGGTAGCTCACCGGGCATGAAGCAGAAATTCTGTCTTCTCCACTGGACCTCCCGCTTTGTAGAGTGGCCTCCCTGAGGGAGCGAGGGGTCTGCCATCTTGAGAAACTGTTAGGCGGCACTGCAAGGCCGTTTGAATTGCCAGAGCTTTTAATAGGTGGTTAAGGTGGAGCGAGCTCCCGTCTCTAGTTCCAGAGCCTGTCAACCTAGCAGTTCGAAAGCAAGAAATTGCAAGTAGATAAACAGGTACCACTTCGGTGGGAAGGTAACAGCGTTCCGTGCGCCTTGGCATCTAGGCATGCCGGCCACATGACCACGGAAATGTCTTTGGACAGCGCTTGCTCTTCCGCTTTGAAACGGAGATGAGCACCACAGTCCTAGAGTCGGATTCGACTGGCTTTCGAGCAAGGGAACCTTTACCTTTTACCTTTACCTTAAGTTTGGGTAGTGGTTAAGTGGTGTAGTGGTTAAGTGCACGGACTCTAATCTGGGAGAACCAGGTTTGATTCCCCACTCCTCCACTTGCACCTGGCTGGATGACCTTGGGCAAGCCAGTTCTGATAAGAGCTGTTCTTGAAAAAAGAGCAGTTTCTGTCAAGAGCTCTTTCAGCCCCACCGACCTCACAGGGTGTCTGTTGTGGGGAGGGGAAGGGAAAGGAGTTTGTAAACCGCTCTGAGACACCTTTGGGTAGTGAAAGGGGGGTAGAAATCCAGTCACCTCCTCTTCTTCTTAAGTGCAAGTATCTTGTTGGGGGTGCATTTGAGGTTGTACTTCATTGGTTTTTTAAGTTATAATGTTTTAAATTCTGATTTGGAAGCTGCCTTGAGCCACGAGGAAAGGCAGAATATGAACATTTTAAGTAATAAATATATTCTGGGCCAAAATCCAACTGAAAGCTGATAATGTTTGTGGGTTTTTTTAAAGGCCTGCTGTATTCCATTTACTTCATTTGTACCCCCACCTTTCTCCTCTCCTCTGTTTTATTTCCACAACAGCCCTGTGAGGTAAGGTAGGCTGAGAGTGTGTGACTTGGCCCCAGGTCACCCAGCCAGCTTCCAGGGCAGGAGTGGGGATTCGAACCTGGGTCTCATAGTCTGACACTCTAACCACTTCACCGCCCTGACTCTCAGTTCATGGTTCCCTCATTAAAGTATCATGATTTACACTTTAACTGAATTAACTGGGGTGGCGGGATTGAAAAAGTAAAAAAAAAATATTAGGGACTGTGCTTGTGACTTAGTGGGGCTTGTTGGAGGAATGGGAACAGAATGGATGGGTGAAGCAAGGATGGTCTAGGATGGTTCTCATTGACTGCTGCAAGTTGGGGGGGGGCATGTACCTGTGCTAAGGACATATAAGTTTGGAATCTTTTGTGTGTGTGTTGTGGAGGTAAAACAGTGAATGTCTGTGAACGTTCCAAGGGCCCCTGTGAAGTAAAGCGGCTAGAATATCTGCTGTCCAGCCTCTGTGTGGGAAGGGGAAAGTTTTCAGGTTGGATGGGACCAAAAGGTCTAGAGCGGGTCATGACTCTGAGAAGCTTTGCAAGGCAGGCTGGAGATTGGAAAGAAGTCCCAGCCGGTAGGAAAGGAAAGGAAGAGGTGATGAGTCAGGAAGGGAAGTTTGGAGGGCTTGGTAGGGCAAGGTGGCATTGCTAAACCCTGTATCTAGACCCTGGGCAAGGTTGTTGTCCATTCAGGGTTGCTTAGAAGGGGAATTCTGATGTTTTGCTCTCAAAGGAGCATTGGGAACTGTCCACCCTAAGGGTACGATGAGGGCTAAGAAACTGGGTGAGGGAGAGGATGTCACAGGTCGATTGGAAATAACCAGCCAGCTGGTTATAGTCAGGGCAGCATGAACAAAAGAAGAAAGCATTTCGGGAACACTGGGTTAACATAATCGGCTCATAAAGCAGGTGCCTTGGATTTGAAAAGGGAAGAGAAGCTTCTGTTCTGTGGCTGAAAAGATAAACTTGTACTTCCTGGTGAAACAGCAGAAGCGGGGAGAGGGGCGGAAGTTGTGTCGATGCCCTCCATGTCTTTTTTGGCCCTTATCACAATTCTAAGAAGCAGCAGAGTAAATACGCCTGATAAGCAATACATTCAGTTCACTTTTGCAAGTCGTGCACAGGGTAACTTTTTGTGGCACCGAACGCTGGTTACATAGAAATGTGCATAGTTCCACAGGGCAGCCATGCTGGTCAAGCGATGTTCAGGCACCTGTGGGTTTGGCCTTTGTCAAGCATTGGGAGGTCAACATTCAACGGGCAGCTCACGTCACTGAAACCTCAGTCCCTGGTAATGGCTGGAGTAAAGATGTGAGGGCCTGGAAATAATTTTTTTTTTGGGGGGAACGGTTTTTTTCCGTTTTTTCCCTGAAGCCTTTTTTGTTTTTTCCCAAAAAATTGGAAAAATTGAAAAAAGAAAAGAAAAGAAAAAAAATTGATTATGGACCATCTTATTTTAACATGATGAATAAAATATTTTAAGACAAGGTGTTCAAATATTTTCCATATATATATATATGGTATCAGATTGATCTAATTTCTGTGCACTGAGGACAAGCAAGTCCTAGGTTACCAACTGAACTCTCCAATGCAAGAACAAGATGCATTTCTTCCTTTAGGAGGTGCTATTGTCACAAGGAAAGAAAAAGGTTTCCGCTTTGTTTTTGCATGTGGGTGGGTATTCTGTTTGTAATCATTGGGCTCTTCGGCTTTGAAACGGAGATGAGCACCGCAACCCTAGAGTCGGACTCGACTGGCTTTCGAGCAAGGGAAACCTTTGCCTTTATCTTTATTATAAAAGCCTATGCCTTGTATGTGGTGCACGCACATCCAAGTATAATGAAATTGTAAAATCACCGGGGATGGAGTCTGCGGGCCCGATCACTGCCTTGTGGAGTTCTCGTTTTTCTGGGGAAGCTCTGGCACTTCCTAGATAACTGATCCCACCGTGCTGCTTCCGGAGGAGCTGCGGCTCAGTGGTAGAGCATCTACTTGGCACGGAGAAACTCCCGGATCCGGTCCCCAGGACCTCCAGATAAAAGGACCAGGCAGTCGGTGATGTGGAAAACCTTTGCCTGAGACCTTGGAGAGTCACTGAGAGTCTGAGTAGGCAGTACTGAACGTGATGGGCCCACAAGGGTCTGATTCATGATGAGCAGGGCTATTTTTGGGCAGGAACGCACAGGAACGGCGTTCCGGCTGGCTTCAGAGTTGGCCACGCCCACTACAGCCAAAACCTCTGCATGTGCGTGGC
>NW_015164507.1:0-273 GCF_001447785.1 Gekko japonicus | reverse complement strand
CGAGAGACTCCTGAATCGGCTTCTACTGCCGAAACTGACATGCAGGAGTCTTACTGCCAGCCGAAATTGATTCTGCCAGATTTGGCTGAATCCGAATGGGCTGAATTATTATTTTTTTGCACACCCCTAGGTTATAGGTAAAACCCAATGCACCCCCACACCCCATGCATAGGTCAGCATTCGGACACTAGCGTTTCTATGACAACCCTGACAGATATAGTCAGGGCAGCATGAACAAAAGAATAAAGCATTTCGGGAACACTGGGTTAACAT
>NW_015164506.1:0-4154 GCF_001447785.1 Gekko japonicus | reverse complement strand
GGGTCAGGTTTGTTTTCCCCTCCCCGTGTATTACTGCCGTGATTCCACTCCCTGGCCGGAAGAGCCTCTGGTCATGCTAAGGCTTAAACAGCCAGAACAGAAAGATGAGCGGAAATTCAGTCCAACTCTGGCAAGACTTATCCTGAAGAGTCCTCTCCCCTGTGGGTCTCCAATAAGTGAAGGATGTCGTTAGCTATCCTTTTAAGTAGCAGTTCTTGGGATGGAACTTCATGATTTCGCCAATCAGGCCCGACACCAGGATTTTGTGGTTTGCGGGGTAAATTTTTTTCCTGGTGGGGCTGCCATTCTTTGCCATAACGAAGGAGGATGGCGCACACCCCTCTCCCTCCCCTCCTGCAAGATTTAAAGGGACCTTCAGCTGATCGGTGGGGAGCGCGTGGCCCGCTGATCATCTGAAGGGTCCTTTAAATCTTGCAGGAGGGAGAGAGAGGGATGTGTGCCACCCCCTGCTTCTTCTCAAAAGCATTTCTAGGAAACCTTTAAATGCTTGTGGGAGGAGGTGAGAGGCCTTAAAGAATTCCCCCCCTTTAGGGAGGGGGGCTGGTCCTTTAAGGAAGGGGGGCAAAGCCCCCCAATAGCCCCACCGTAGCTATGGGCCAGTTGCCAATGAAACATGGGCTCTACAAATGACTCTTGTGCGGGGAAGGAGGCATGGTATAGCTTGATCGCATCAGTGTCTGTCTTGCTTGGTTTTATGTATTGGCACATGGTGCCCTTGCTCATTAGCTGCCATGAGCCCATTCATGGGGAGGGCGGGGTAGAAATTTGAATAAATAAATAAATAAATGTGCCTGGTGTCCAATGCACAATTACTGAATTAGAACACCTTCCAATGTAAGATTAAAGGTCAAGGAGGATTAAGTGCAGATGCTCTGACACTGAGCCGTGGCCCCTCCCCTATTTTTCATTATATAGAGCACATGGGTGTTTTAATCCTCCTTCACTGACCATTCTGGTTTACCTTGAAAGCCCCTTGCTGGGGTCACCATAAGTCGTTTGAGACTTGACAGAGCATATGCCCATACAAATGACCCACAGAACTCCCCAAACCTGTATGAGCACACACACTTTCCTTAGGTCAAATCAACAGTCCTTCTGGCTCGCCACCATCTTCTCTGACCACACAGCAGCACTCCAGGTCAGGCCCATAACCAGGATTTTTTAAAAAATTTGGGGGGGCCTTTAAATAAGTAATGCTTGCTGTTATGCTTATATGATTATTATATACTTGACATTTGCTTGTGCGTTTATTTTCAGTCAGTGGTGTTTTCTTTGATGTTCCTCCCACTGTAGCTATGGGCCTGCTCCAGGTTCTCAGGCAGGGACAAGATTTTCTCCACACCTCCTACCCAAGATCCATTAACTGGAGATACCAGGGACTGAGCTTGGGACCATCACCCTGCACCTGCTCTACCATAGCCTTGGCCCCTAATACATGTTTGGGGGTGTAAAGAAGAAGCAAAGAAAGAAATCCATGGAGGAACAGATTTTATCTGTGGTCTGCTCTTGAGCACAGGAACACACAAAGCTGCCTTTTCTCGAATCAGACCATTGGTCCATCAAGGTCAGCCTGGCAGCAGCTCTCCAGGGTCTCAGGCTGAGGTCTTTCACATCCCCTACTGCCTGGTCCTTTTAACTGGAGATGCGCAGCGCTCTTTTTGTAGCATGAACTCCTTTGCATATTAGGGGACACAACCCTAATGTAGCCAATCCTCTGAGAGCTTACAGAGCTCTTCTTACAGGGGCTACTGTAAGCTCTTGGAGGATTGGCTACATTAGGGGTGTGTCGCCTAATATGCAAAGGAGCTCCTGCTACAAAAAGAGTCCTGCAGGATTGAACCTGGGACCTTCTGCATGCCAAGTTTTTGCTCTTCAATGGAGCCACAGCCCCACTTCATGGCTCTCCAGGGTCTCAGGCTGAGGTCTTTCACATCAGTTTGGTGTAGTGGTTAAGTATGTGGTCTCTAATCCGGGAGAACCGGGTTTGATTCCCCACTCCTCCACTTGCACCTGGCTGGATGACCTTGGGCAAGCCACAGTTCTGATAAGAGCTGTTCTTGAAAAAAGAGCAGTTACTGTCAGAGCTCTCTCAGCCCCACCTGCCTCACAGGGTGTCTGTTGTGGGGAGGGAAGGGAAAGGAGTTTGTAAGTCACTCTGAGACACCTTTGGGTAGTGAAGGGCTGGGTATAAATCCAATCTCTTCTTCTTCTTCTTCATCCCCTACTGCCTGGTCCTTTTAACTGGAGATGCCGAGGATTGAACCTGGGAACTTCTGCATGCCAAGCAGATGCTCTGACACTGAGTCGTGGACCCTCTCATATTTTTCATTATACAGAGCACATGGGTATTTTACCTTCACAGGAACCCTATTCAGAAGAAAAGAGAAGAGATGGGATTTATATCCCGCCCTTCGCTACCCAAAGGAGTCTCAGGGCAGTTTGCAAACTCCTTTCCCTCCCCCTCCCCACAACAGACACCCTTGAGGCAGTTGGGGCTGAGAGAGCTCTCTCGAGAACTGCTTGTGAGAGAACAGCTCTGAAAGAACTGGTGGCTGACCCAATGTCACACTAGCAGCTGCATGTGGAGGAGGTGAGAATCAAACCCGGTTCTCCCAGATTAGAGTCTGCGCTCCTAACCACTACACCAAGCCACCACAACAAACTTCCTTTGGGCAGGACAGAAGCAGAGAAACCTTTAAAATAAATACATATTCTCTACATTGTTGTACATTCTGTACTACCAAAAGTCGCTCAGAAATAAGAGGCCAGGTTGATAAAGAATCAGAAGCATAAAACTTCTACGGCTGCGAGAACTTCTTCCTAACAAGAAGAGCAGAAGGGATTTATGCTTTGTTTCCACTCCCGGTTCCTGATCATTAAAAAACCTTTCTTTAAATCACAGAAATTGGCAATGAAAGAGAGAGAGAGAGAGAGAGAGAGAGAGAGAGAGAGAGAGAGAGAGAAGAATGGAAATGCAAGCAAGAAGAGTGACTGGGGAAGAAAGCCCACCTTTAACACTGCGTGGAGACGAAATGGGCTCTTTAATACACTTGATTTATGAAATCCACGTAGCGAGATGTCTAAGGGAGCAAGACTGAAAACAAGCCCAAAATGTCACATTAGAAGTGGACATTTGAAGTGAAGACGGGGATGTCAATAGAAACGGACCGATTCCTTTAGAAATCCCCGCATACATTTTTTGGCCATCAAGTCTCAGCCGACTTAGGGTTTTCTAGACAAGAGACGTTCAGAGGTGGCTGGCCATTGCCTGCCTCTGCGTCATGATTCTAGTATTCATTGGTGGTCTCTCATGCAAGTACTAAGTCTACTTAGCTTCAAACTTATGGTGACCCCAGAGAGGGATTTCAAGGTGAGTGAGAAGCAGAGGTGGTTTGCTATCACCTGCCTTCAGAGCCTTCCCTGGTGGTCCCTCATCCAAGCCTTCTGGAGGACCCCAGCAAAGGGCTTTCAAGGCAAGTGAGAAGCAGAGGTGGTTTGCTATCACCTGCCTTCAGAGCCTTCCCTGGTGGTCCCTCATCCAAGCCTTCTGGAGGACCCCAGCAAAGGGCTTTCAAGGCAAGTGAGAAGCAGAGGTGGTTTGCTATCACCTGCCTTCAGAGCCTTCCCTGGTGGTCCCTCATCCAAGCCTTCTGGAGGACCCCAGCAAAGGGCTTTCAAGGCAAATGAGAAGCAGAGGTGGTTTGCCATGGCCTGCCTCTGCAGAGCCTTCCCTGGTGGTCTCTCATCCAAGTCTTATGGAGACCCCAGCAAAGGGCTTTCAAGGCAAGTGAGAAGCAGAGGTGGTTGGCCATGGTCTTCTTCTGCAGAGCCTTCCCTGGTGGTCTCTCATCCAAGTCTTATGGAGACCCCAGCAATGGGCTTTCAAGGCAAGTGAGAAGCAGAGGTGGTTGGCCATGGTCTTCTTCTGCAGAGCCTTCCCTGGTGGTCTCTCATCCAAGTCTTATGGTGACCCCAGCAAGAGGCTTTCAAGGCAAGGGAGAAGCAGAGGTGGTTTGCCATGGCCTTCCTCTGCAGAGCCTTCCTTGGTGGTCTCCCTTCCAAGTACCAACCACGTTTAGCATCTGAGATCTGACGAGATTGGGATACACCATGCCTCCTTCCCTCCCAAGGAT
>NW_015164505.1:767-5167 GCF_001447785.1 Gekko japonicus | reverse complement strand
AATTTCAAATGAATTATTGGGAAACCAGTAATTTTCTAACAAGAGCAACATGACATTGGCATTCTTAGCCTCAGAATCAGGCCCCGTACGAGACAGCCCAAGCGTGCCTTGTGGGGGCCGCGTTTGCCTCCTCATGAGGAGGAATTAGGCAAGGCAGGTTGCGGTGGAGCCTCAGCTCCAATAGGGGGAGCGGAGTTTGTGCAGCCTTAATAGGCTTGCTCCGCTCTCTCCCCAGCCAGTAGCTCGCCTCGTGCTCGGTGACTTGGATGCTCCGAGCATCGGGCGCATTGGGGGCCTTTTTTCTAGCCCGGAGGCAGAGTTTGTGTGCTTGTTTGTAGCACTAGTGGCTGGAGCCGCATTTGTCTGAGCCTTAAGCTCCCCCCCCCGCTTCTCTGCGGCTGTTTCGGGAGTCGGCTGTGCAGCGTTGTGTCCCCCCCCTTTTTTCTTGTTGGCCGCATCGGCAGCAGGAACGGCTGGGCATGTCGGCAGCAGTAGTGGTGGGGCGCATCGGGGAAGGCCGTTATTTGAAGGCTGACACAAGCGACGAGGGAACTGGTCCCGAGGCTTGGCGCTACTGCGGCTGCCCGTTTCGGTTCTTCTACAAGGGGCCATGGCAGGAGGCGCAGCCACTGGGCGGCCCTTAGCGGGCTGCTCCAACGAAGTCAAAATAAGAATACATTACCCCCCCACCTGGCGGCTTTCTGCCCCTGCCCTTGTAGTTATAGGTGGTTAGTGAGGTCGCGGGACCCTAAGTGTTAGCTTTGGGTGGTTTCACACACACCCTTGCCTCGATCCTAACGTTGTGTCAGGGAGTCGGGCGGCCATCTTGAGGACCATTTATACCACAAATTCTGTGTTGCTGGGCAGAGGCAGTTTGAGAGGCAGCCATTTTAAGGGGGTGTTCAGTGGTGGCCATTTTGATAGGGTTTCTGTGGGCGGCCATTTTGGGGTGGTGCATTTGTGTGTAACCAGGCAGCCCTTTGTGTAATTCCAGACTATAATGGCATCTAAGAAAGGAAAAGGAGGGGCGAAAGGAAAAGGGCCCGCGCCTAAGAGGCCCATGCCAGCTCCCCCTCCCCCCGAGATGGTTCCTTCATCGTCTGATGATGAGGATGAGAGGGCGGAGCAGCGTGCAATTTTGGATAGGCTTGCTGCTTTGGAGCAACCTAGGGCTGATGTGGCTCCCGCCCCCCATCAAGTCATTCGGGTGTCTGAACGCAGGCAAAAGAGTCAGGCCGAGAGACAGAAGTTTAGAGAGGAGATCATTAAACGACTTTCTTTACTTGAATTAACAGTCTGGGGCTGTTGGGCCTGATGATGGGAGTGATACCGGGGCGTCTGGAGCTGCTGCAGGCGAGGCAGAGTCTACGCAGATGGAAGTGGTGGAGCACATCCAGCCTGATCCTAGTGGTACGTGGGATCCGGCACTGCAACTTAGCTTGATGTGGTCATGGGGACCGTGGGGTACGGGCGCTGGCTCTGGGGCATCGACTGCCTCGCAGATCGGCGCTCCAAAAAGCTCTGGTGATAATACTCAGTCCTGGGCTTGGGGCCCTCCTGCACAAGCTATGCAGTCCCCAGCCTTTGAGGTCCCCTGCGTTGTTCCAGTACCTGGACATAATTTATAAGGCCTATACGGGCTTCCCGGGCCCGGCATGGCTTAAATATGACGAGGAGTTCCGGATGAAGGCTGCTATGAATACCATGCTTCCATGGGATAGGATGCATCCTCATCTGTGGCTTCAAATTATGTCCACACCTGATTTAGCGGCTGTTGAACACTCACATAGTGGGCACATCATGCAGCGTTTCTGGGGGCCAATACTTCCTGTGGTGTCACGGGGCAGGCAGTTCAACCCCGCTTGCTCTGTTGGGATTTTGGGTCCCGGGGTGTGTGTGACAGGAAGTCATGCCCATTCCGGCATGAATGCCCTGTGTGTGGCGGGTCCCACTCCATCCCTTCTTGTCCATGACGAAGGACTGGCAGGACTCAGAGGCAGAGAGGAAGGGGCGGTTCATCCTCTTCTGCTGGTAAAGGGTCCCAGTCCAATAAGCCTGACAGCTCTTGAACCCTGGCTGCGGGAGTACCCTAAAGTGGAGGATAGAGTTTACCTGTTAGAGGGTTTCACGTTTGGTTTTCATATACCCTTTCAAGGAGTTCGGGCCCCGTTTATGGCCGCTAATCTTAAATCTGTTCAGGGAATGGAGTCGGTGGTGAGGGAAAAGATTGCCAAGGAATTGGAAGAGGACTGTGTTCTGGGCCCATTTTCTGCACCACCGATCCCTAATTTTAGAGTTTCACCTCTGGGGATTGTGCCTAAAAAAGCACCTGGTGAATTTCGTTTGAATCACCACCTTTCATATCCCCGGGGTGATTCAGTTAATGATGCCATTCCTGATGATCTGTGCACGGTGAGGTACACCTCCTTTGACCAGGCGGTATGGATTGTGCAGCGCTGTGGGCGGGGGGCGGAGTTGGCGAAGTGCGATATTAAGTCAGCATTTCGCCTCCTCCCCGTGCATCCAGATGATTTCGAGCTGCTGGGTTTCTCCTTTGATGGCCAGTTCTTCATGGACAGGGCTTTGCCCATGGGATGTTCTGTGTCATGCGCGGCATTTGAGCGCTTCAGTTCATTCCTGGAATGGCTTTACGAGCCAAGACAGGCCTTCAGGATGTTGCACACTATTTAGATGATTTTCTTTTTGTGGGTCCTCAAGGAACAGGTAGATGTGCCCAGCTCCTACAAGGGTTTCAGAATTTGGCCACGGAGCTGGGGGTTCCTTTGGCCCATGAAAAGACTGAAGGCCCTGTGCAGAGGTTGGTTTTTCTGGGCGTGGAACTGGATACAGTGGCCCAGACATCTCGACTGCCAATGGAAAAAATCACAGCCCTGAGGGATCGCATTTTTGAATTTCTTTCTCTGAGGAAGGCCTCACTGAGGGATATCCAGCAGCTAGTGGGGCACCTTAACTTCGCATGTAAAGTGGTGGCCCCTGGTCGGGCCTTCTTGCACAGGCTGTGTGATGCCATGGCTGGGCTTCGGCGGCCGCATCACAGGGTGTGTGTGAATGGCGCAATGAAGAATGACCTCATGGTTTGGCAGGAATTTTTGACTTCCTTTAACGGAGTCTCTTTTTGGTGGGAGGACGTGAAACTTGAAGCAGAGCTGCAGGTCATGTCAGATGCCGCAGGGTCCCAGGGCTTTGGAGTTTATTTCCGCGGGCACTGGTGTGCTGCGGACTGGCCTGAAGACTTGATTGCGGCCGAGTTTACTAGAGACCTGACATACCTGGCGTTCTTCCCCATTTTAGTGGCGGTTTGGCTGTGGGGGAATGAGTTGGCAAATCACACGGTGCACTTTTGGTGCAATAATTTGGCAGTGGTACATGTCATCAAGTCCCTCACATCTAAGTCACCAAGGGTAATGTGCTTGGTTCGAGCCTTTACACTGCGATGCCTGCGGCTCAACACACTGTTTTTAGCTAGGCATGTGCTGGGGGTGGACAATGGGGTAGCTGACGCTCTCTCTCGCAAACAGATGGAGAGGTTTCGTCAGCTTGCTCCAGATGCTGATCTTCTGTCGGCAAGGATGCCCCCGGAGCTATGGCAGGTTGGAGGGCCGAGGCTTGCAGGGCAATAGGCCTCGCCATCGCCCCTAGCATGTGAAGAGGCTATGAGTGGGCAGTTCGCCAATTCGAGGAATTTAGGAGGCTAGAGGGCTATCCCAGGGTCTGGCCCATTACGTTGGAACAGCTGATGCATTACTCCGTTTATTTAAAGGATGCAGGTTTGGCTGTTAGCTCCATACGGGGACGTCTTTCTGCCCTTGCATTCGCTAGCAAGGCTATGGGTTTTACGGAAGTCACTGGGGACTTTCAGATCAGAAAGATGTTGGAGGGCTGGACCAGGGAAAAAGGGGCCTTGAAAGACCAGAGGCATCCTATTTCACCTGCAGTGCTGAGGGGCTTGCAAGCAACATGGTCCAGGGTGTGCAGTTCCAGTTTTGAAGCCTGCCTGTTTCATGCAGCTTCGCTGCTGGCATTCTTTGGGGCGCTTAGAGTAAGCGAGCTCGTAGCGACGTCCAAGACTGACCAGTCGGGCAAGGCTTTGCACATTCGGGACCTTCAATTTAAGGGAAAGGAGGTGCACATCACGATCAGGGGATCCAAAACTGACCAGCGGCATAAAGGGTCGGTGGTCAAGTTGGGTGTCTGTTCCGACTCTGAGCTATGCCCTGTATTGGCTTTGTCTCAGTACAGGGCTTTCAGGGGCATGGCGGATGGATACCTCTTTATCCATGCTGATGGGAGTCCGCTTACAAAGCACCAATTTTGGGCTGTTACGGCCCGGGCTTTGGAATTGTTAGGCCTTTCTGGAGTGAAATTTGGCACTCATTCCT
>NW_015164505.1:0-225 GCF_001447785.1 Gekko japonicus | reverse complement strand
AAAGGGATCGAGAGGGCTCGGCGTAGAGCCAATGGGGAGTTTTATAAACTATTTAAGGTTGGATTGGGCCACTACTTGCCTCATCCCCAGATTCAGCTTGATTTTCCGGATCTGTACAGAGGGGATGGTGTGCACCTTTCCGAGAAGGGAAATGACATCTTCCTTCAGGACTTGCGTCAAGGGCTTAAGTTAATTTTAGGCATTTGAGTGGGCGCAGGGGCCTAA
>NW_015164504.1:0-5465 GCF_001447785.1 Gekko japonicus | reverse complement strand
AAGCTTAAAAGAAGTGATCTCAAAGCCGTAACAAGAAATCCAAGCTGGGGGTGGGGAGATGTTGCAAGGCCAGCACAATCAGCTATAATGGTCAGAATGCCCAGCAGAATCCAGTGCCACTTGCATTGCAAGATTAAAGGACTGATTTCAAAGCACAGAGTCAAAAATTCAAGCGGGGGGGGGATTTTGCCAGCACTGTAGAAGAAAATGGGAAGGGAACACAAAGGAATGGTGGCCCTAACCCTAACCCTAGCTCTAACCCTAACCCAAACCCTAACCCTAGCCCTAAACCTAACCCTAACCCTAGGCCTAGCCCTAACCTTAAACCTAACCCTAACCTTAAACCTAAACCCTAACCCTAACCATAACACCAGCCCTAACCCTAACCCTAACCCTAGCCCTAACCCTAAACCTAACCCTAGCCCTAGCCCTAGCCCCAGCCCCAGTGCTAACACTAACTCTAACCCTAGCCCTAACCCTAACCCTACTCCTACCCAAAACCTAGCCCTAGCCCTAACCCTAACCCTAGTTATAGCCCTAACCCTAACCATAACCTTACCATAACCTTGGCCCTAACCCTAGCCCGAACCCTAGCCCTAACCCTAGCCCTAACCCCAACCCTAACCCGAACCTGAACCCAAACCCTAAACCTATCCCTCATCCTAAACCTAACCCTAACCCGAAACCTAACACAAACCTTAACCCTAAACCCTAAACCCAACCCTAACACTAGCCCTAACCCTAAACCTTGCCCTAGCCCTAAAACCTAACCTAACACTAACCCTAACCCTAGCTGTAAACCTAACCCTAACCCTAGCCCAAACCCTAACCCTAACCATAATCCACACCCTAACCCTAACCCTAAACCTAGTCCTAGCCCTAGCCCTAACCCTAACCCTAATTGAAAGACTAACCCTAACCCTAGCCCAAACCCTAACCCTAACCATAATCCACACCCTAACCCTAACCCTAAACCTAGTCCTAGCCCTAGCCCTAACCCTAACCCTAATTGAAAGACTAACCCTAACCCTAGCCCAAACCCTAACCCTAACCATAATCCACACCCTAACCCTAACCCTAAACCTAGTCCTAGCCCTAGCCCTAGCCCTAGCCCTAACCCTAACCCTAATTGAAAGACTAGCCCTAGCCCTAGCTCCAGCCCTAACCCTAAACCCTAACCTTAACCCTGGCCCTAACCCTAAACTCTAAACCTAGCCCTAACCCTAACCCTAAACCCTACCCCTAACCTTAACTCTAGCCCTAACCCTAGCCCTTCCAAAAACCTAACTCTAACCCTAACCCTAGTCCCTAAGATTAACCCTAACCCTTAACCTAGCCCTAGCCCTAGCTCTAACTCTAACCCTAACCCTAACCCAAAACCTAACCCTAGCCCTAAACCTAACCCTAAACCTAGTCCTAGTCCTAACCCTAAACCTAAACCCTAACCCTAACCCTAAACCCTAACCGTAACCCTAACACCAGCCCTAACTCTAACCCTAGCCATAGCCCTAACACTAACCCTAGACCCAGCCCCAATGCTAACACTAACTCTAACCCTAGCCCTAACCCTAACCCTAAACCCTAACCCTAACCCTAGCCCTAACCCTAACCCTAGTTATAGCCCTAACCCTAGCCCAAACCCTAACCCGAACCTGAACCCGAACCCTAAACCTAACCCTCATCCTACACCTAACCCTAACCCGAAACCTAACCCAAACCCTAACCCTAAACCATAACACTAGCCCTAACCCTAAACCTAGCCCTAGCCCTAAAACCTAACCTAACACTAACCCTAACCCTAGCCCTAACCCTAAACCTAGCCCTAGCCCTAACCCTAATCGAAAAACTAACCCTAGCCCTAGCTCTAGCCCTAATCCTAACCCTAAGACTAACCCTAACCTTAACCCTAGCCCTAGCCCTGGTCCTAACACTAAACTCTAACCCTAGCCCTAACCCTAGCCTTAGCCCTAGCTTTAACCCTAACCCTAACTATAACCGTAGCCCTAGCCCTAACCCTAACCCTAGCCCTAACCCCAACCTGAAAACTAACCCTCATCCTAACCCTAACCCTAACCCTAAACCTAACCCTAACCCTAACCTGAAACCTAACCCTAACCCTAACCCTAACCCTAACCATAGCCCTAACCCTAACCATAATCCACACCCTAACCCTAACCCTAGCCCTAACCCTAAACCTAGCCCTAGCCCTAACCCTAATCGAAAAACTAACCCTAGCCCTAGCTCTAGCCCTAATCCTAACCCTAAGACTAACCCTAACCTTAACCCTAGCCCTAGCCCTGGTCCTAACACTAAACTCTAACCCTAGCCCTAACCCTAGCCTTAGCCCTAGCTTTAACCCTTAACCTAACTATAACCGTAGCCCTAGCCCTATCCTAACCCTAAGACTAACCCTAACCTTAACCCTAGCCCTAGCCCTGGCCCTAACACTAAACTCTAACCCTAGCCCTAACCCTAACCCTAGCCCTAGCCCTAAAACCTAACGTAACCCTAACCCTAAGCCCTTCCAAAAACCTAACTCTAACCCTAACCCTAGCCCTAACCATAGCCCTAACCCTAGCCCTAACCCTAACCCTAGCCCTAGCCCTAAAACCTAACGTAACCCTAACCCTAAGCCCTTCCAAAAACCTAACTCTAACCCTAACCCTAGCCCTAACCATAGCCCTAACCCTAGCCCTAACCCTAACCCTAGCCCTAGCCCTAAAACCTAACGTAACCCTAACCCTAAGCCCTTCCAAAAACCTAACTCTAACCCTAACCCTAGCCCTAACCATAGCCCTAACCCTAGCCCTAACCCTAACCCTAGCCCTAGCCCTAAAACCTAACGTAACCCTAACCCTAAGCCCTTCCAAAAACCTAACTCTAACCCTAACCCTAGCCCTAACCATAGCCCTAACCCTAGCCCTAACCCTAACCCTAGCCCTAGCCCTAACCCCAACCCTAACCCGAAACCTAACCCTCATCCTAACCCTCATCCTAACCCTAACCCTAAACCCTAACCCTAGCCCTAAACCCTAACCCTAACCCTAGCCATAGCCCTAATCCAAACCTAGCCCTAACGCTAGCCCTAACCCCAACCCGAACCCGAACCCTAAACCTAACCCTCATCCTAACCCTAACCCTAAACTCTAAACCCTAAGACTAGCCCTAACCCTAACCCTAACCTTAACCCAAACCCTAAACCTATCCCTTTCCCTAACCCTAGCTCTAGCCCTAACCCTAACCCAAAGACTAACCCTAACCCTCACTCTAACCCTAACCCTAACCCTAAACCCTAACCCTAGCCCTAACCCCTAACCCTACCCCTAGCCATAGCCCTAATCCAAACCTAGCCCTAACGCTAGCCCTAACCCCAACCCGAACCCGAACCCTAAACCTAACCCTCATCCTAACCCTAACCCTAAACTCTAAACCCTAAGACTAGCCCTAACCCTAACCCTAACCTTAACCCAAACCCTAAACCTATCCCTTTCCCTAACCCTAGCTCTAGCCCTAACCCTAACCCAAAGACTAACCCTAACCCTCACTCTAACCCTAACCCTAACCCTAAACCTAAACCCTAACCATAAACCTAACACTAGCCATAACCCTAACCCTAACCCTAACCCTAGCCCTAGCCCTAGCCCCAGCCCCAGCCCCAACGCTAACACTAACTCTAACCCTAGCCCTAACCCTAATCCTAACCCTAGCCCTAAACCTAAACCTAGCCTTAACCCTAACCCTAAACCCTAACCGTAACCCTAAGCCTAGTCCTACCCAAAACCTAACCCTAGCCCTAACCCTAGCCCTAGTTATAGCCCTAACCCTAACCCTAGCCTTAACCCTAACCGTAACCATAACCGTAACCGTAACCGTAACCATAACCATAACCCTAACCCTAGCCCTAGCCCTAGCCATAGCCATAGCCCTAACCCTAGCCCTAACCCTAACCCTAGCCCTAACCCTAACCCAAACCTTATCTGTAAGGGTTAGGGTTGGGGTTAGGGTTAGGGTGAGGACTAGGGTTAGGGTTAGGGTTAGGTTTAGGGCTGGGTTAGGGTTAGGGTAAGGGTTAGGGTTTAGGATGAGGGTTAGGGTAAGGGTAAGGGTTACGGTTGGTGTTAGGGTGAGGGTTAGGTTTAGGTTACGGGTTAGGGTTAGGGTAAGGGTTACGGTTGGTGTTAGGGTGAGGGTTAGGTTTAGGTTACGGGTTAGGGTTAGGGTTAGGGTTAGGCTTATGGTTTGTGTTAGGGCTAAAGTTAGGGTTAGGTTTAGGGTTAGTATTAGGGCTAGGGTAGGATTAGGGTTAGGGTTAAAGCTAGGGCTAGGGTTAGGGCTAGGGTTAGGGTTAGGGCTAAAGTTAGGGTTAGGGTTTTGAGTTAGGTCTAGGGCTAGTGTTAGGGTTAGGGTTAGAGCTAGGGCTATGGTTAGGGTTAGGCTTAGGGCTAGGGTTAGGCTTATGGTTTAGGGTTATGGATAGCATTAGTGTTAGATTTTGGGTTAGGGTTAGGGCTAGGGCTAGAGCTTGGGCTAGGGTTAGGGTTAGTTTTAGGGTTAGGGTTAGGGTCAGGTTTAGTGTTAGGGTTAGGTTTAGGGTGATTTTTAGGGATAGGGTTTGGTTTAGTGTTGGGGTTAGATTTAGGGTAGGGTTAGGGTTAGCGCTAGGGTTAGTGTTACGGTTAGGGTTAGGGTTACTTTTAGGGTTACGGTTAGGGTTAAGGTTAGGTATAGCGTTAGGGCTAGAGTTAGAATTAGAACTAGGGCTAGGGTTTAGTTTTAGGGTTAGGGTTAGGGTGAGGTTTAGGGTTAGGGTGAGGTTTAGGGTTAGGGTTAGGTTTAGGGTTAGGGTTAGGGTTAGGGTTTTGAGTTAGGTCTAGGGCTAGTGTTAGGGTTAGGGTTAGAGCTAGGGCTATGGTTAGGGTGAGTCTTAGGGTTAGGGTTAGAGTTAGGGCTAGTACTAGGGTTAGGGTGAGTGTCATCCTCCAAGCATCGGATGAAAGAGGAAGGGCAGGGGTAGATCTGTGCTTATATCCTAGCAGGCTCTCCAGCGATGCTGTGATGCTGGCTTCTCACATCACCTGCCTCCTACTCCTTCTGGGTGATGCAAAGTGGCCCTTGCCCACCACCAGGGTTCTGTGGCTGGGAAGGAGCCAAATTCTTTATGGAGACATCAGGGAGGATCTGGGTTTTTGGATCCAGAAGGGAAAACCAGGTATGTAAGTGTCACAAATGTATCTATAGACTGAAGCAAGCTGTGTGGACCTGGAATAAGAAAATCAGTCAACAAGAGGGAAACATGGTAGGGGATCCAAGAAGCCAATTTGGATGAACAGAGAACTGCATGATGTGCTAAGGGAGAAAAAGTTCACGAAATGGAGGCATGGACATACCTCTAAAGAAGAGTATCTGCGAGTTGCTAGGCACTGTAGTTCAGCTGTAAGAGAGACCAAAGCTCACAGTGGGGTAAA
>NW_015164503.1:0-5032 GCF_001447785.1 Gekko japonicus | reverse complement strand
ACAGGGAGCATTGCTTGTGAGCAAAAATTAGCAGCTTACTGTTAAAAGAGACACGTTAATCACTGTTCCTATTACCATTATTGACAACACAGAGAGGGAAAGTGGCGTGTCAGAAGCTAAGCAGGGATGGTTCTTGGATGGGAGACGGCTGAGGAAGGCGATGGCAGACCACCTCCAGTGTTCCCTCTAAGATGAGTCAGTGTGAGTTAGCTCACAGTTTTTTAGCCTCTGGCTCGCACATTTTTGGCTTAGCGCATTTTTTTTTGAACAAACTGATTTATGCAGCAGCCAAATCACTCGCTCACAACTTTAATGCCCAGTCGCTCACAAAGTAGAATTTTGGCTCACAAGACTCCACAGTTTAGAGGGAGCATTGCTTGTGAGCAAAAATTCTACTTTGTGAGTGACTGGGCATTAAAGGTGTGAGCGAGCGATTTGGCCACAGCGTAAATTAGTCTGCTCTGGAGCCCTCCTTCCATGAGCTGAGACAAAAATGTATGAGCTGGAGGCTAACAACCTGTGAGCTAGCTCACACTAATTCAGCTTTGAGGGAACACTGCTACTAAGGTCCCTCCCTTGGAGTTCCCCTGGAATTACAGCTCATTTCCAGACTACAAAGACCAGTCCCTCTGGAGAAAATGGCTGCTTTGGAGAGAGGACTCTGTTGGGGTTTTCCTTTCCCCAAACCCCACCCTCCTTAGGTTCCACCCCCAAATTGCCAGGAATGTCCTAACCCAAAGTTGGCAACCCTACCTAGCCCCGATCAGACTATACCGTGCCCTCCACTGAAATAGAGTCTTCAACTGCCGTTTCCCCCCCTTAGCCTAGCAAAACCTAAATGGGCATCGCCTGCCACCTACTGGACGATAGACCCAAATACCAACAGTGTGATCCTTATCATAAATTCAAGTGGGTAGCTGTGTTGGTATAAAGCGGCAGAACAAAGTTCGAATCCAGCAGCATCTTTAAGACCAACAGAGTTTTATTCAAGGTATAAGATTTCGTGGGCACACGAAAGCTTATACCGTGAATAAAATTTTGTTGGCCTTGAAGGAGGCACTGGGCTCAGACGTTCTTATACCTTTATCAGGATCAGCTACCAAAGCTGCAAAGATCTGAACAAACTTTGGAGGTCAAACTGCAGAGCGGGGCTTTCCCAGCATACCTGTCTTTGACTTCCTTCAAACTTTAGTTTGGTGTAGTGGTTAAGTCTGTGGACTCTAATCTGGGAGAACCGGGCTTGATTCCCCACTCCTCCACTTGCACCTGGCTGGATGACCTTGGGCAAGCCACAGTTCTGATAAGAGCTGTACTTGAAAAAGAGCAGTTTCTGTCCGAGCTCTCTCAGCCCCACCTACCTCGCAGGGTGTCTGTTGTGGGGAGGGGAAGGGAAAGGAGTTTGCAAGCCGCTCTGAGACTCCCTTGGGTAGTGAAGGGCGGAGTATAAATCCAATCTCCTCCTCCTCTTCTTTAATTTGACTCTTCTGTCTTGGCATCTTTTCCAGGAAGCTTTCTCTTACCACTATTGGTGGCCTTGGAAATGGACAAAGTCATATGTCGATTTCATATTTTCCCAAATCCAAATTGCCTACACTGGTGCAACACAGCTCAAAAAAACCATATTGAGGCTTATCGATAACTCTGCTACAATAAAGGCAAGTCTAGGGAAAAGTGGTAGATCTAGATATCTCACTTTGGTCGTTGGTTGGCCCAGGTACTGTGTTAACAGACTGCTTCCTGTTGTGTAAGGGTAGCCACAACGGTGTTTGGTTACCATGGATGCTCTGATCTCAACACGCAAGCTGCCCGTTCTCCATCCCTGGCCCCAGAGAACAAAATCAGGAAGGAGACACAATGGCAGCAAAGAAGTTTGGCCAAAATAGCTTGCCTTTATTGGCCTGCGTTCTCCTCTTCAGCCGGCCGCTCCAGTGCTCCAGTCAAATGGCAGGGGTTATTCCTGCCTCGTCGTCCCCGCCGGGAAAATGTGGGAGCCAGCAATTCCTCGATTCTGGATCAGGCGAATGCAGGCCGTGTGCCCTCAATCAGAGGAAGAGCCCTGATGGTAAGTGGAAAACCGATACTCAAAGATGGATTGCAGAGCCGAGAGTAAAAAATAAGAAACCGGGGTGGTGGTGGTTGGAACCTTAAAATGTCTTGCTAATTTCTGTTTTGAGTGTATGCATCATATTGAGCATTTCCAGCGCTTGATGTTTTGTGGTCTTAATGGCGTGTCACTGATAGAGGTACCATTAGCCGAATCCAGCATATGTCCAGAAGGAAACTCCCTAGCTGACAAAGGGAGTTTCGACTCTCCATCAACTTGGCTCCCCTATGAAACAATCAGATATTTCAGGAGCCCTTTGTGGGTGGGCCAATGCCACATACCTCTGTTCTCTGTGTTGAGTGCAAAGAATTGCAAGAAGAAGAAGGGATTGGATTTATACCCCGCCCTTCACTCGGAGTCTCAGAGCGGCTTACAAACTCCTCTCCCTTCCCCTCCCCACAACAGACACCCTGTGAGGTCGGTGGGGCTGAGAGAGCGCTTTCCAGGACTGCCCTTGAGAGAACAGCTCTTACAGAACTATGGCTTGCCCAAGGTCACCCAGCAGCTGCATGTGGCGGAGTGGGGAATCAAACCCAGTTCTCCCAGATTAGAGTCTGTGTACTTAACCACTACACCAAACCGGGGGCTCTCTGCCCCCACACCAAACTGGGGGGCTGTCCCCACACCTCTGGGGGCTCTCTGTCGCTGGAGACCCCTGCCTCAACTGTTTGACGAGGGTCTTCTCCATTTTTTGCTGCTACCAAGTGAAACCCTTCGTCCCCAGCCCTGTGAATGCATGCAAGTCTATGCCAGTGTGATATAGTAGTTGACACGTCGGACAAGTATCAGGGAGACCCAGGTTCGAATCCCCACTCTGCCATGGAAGCTAGCTGGGTGACCTTGGGCCAGTCACACCCTCTCAGCCCAGCCTACCTCACAGGGCTGTTGTGAGGATAAAATGGAGAAGAGGAGGATGTAAGCTGCTCTGGGTCCCCCTTGGGGGAGAAAGGCAGGGTCTGGGAGAAGTAAGTAAATAAAATACACGGCAGGCATCAAAATCAAGCAGGAGTCCAGTGGCGCCTCTATGGAATAACAAAATGTGTTTCATGCATCAGGGCTGACTTCATCACCTGCGTGAGGTGTCCTCTGTCAAGGAGGCAACGAGAGGCTGCTTCAAAGCAGCTCAGATCGAAGAGAAGTTGGGGGCCCTGGCTCCACTCTTAAGCCCGTTTCAGAAGGGAGTTGCGTTGGTCTCTAGCGAAATAGCTCGATTCCAGCCCAGTAGAGCCAGTTTGGTGTGGTGGTTAGGAGCGCGGACTCTAATCTGGGAGAACCGGGTTTGATTCCCCACTTCTCCACATGCAGCTGCTGGCGTGACCTTGGGTCAGTCACAAGTTATTTCAGAGCTGTTCTCTCAAGGGCAGTCCTCGAGAGAGCTCTCTCAGCCCCACCTACCTCACAGGGTGTCTGTCGTGGGGAGGGGGAAGGGAAAGGAGATTGTAAGGCGCTCTGAGACTCCTTCGGGTAGCGAAGGGCGGGGTATAAATCCAATCTCCTCTTCTTCTTCTGAAAGACCAGCGTGATTTTCAAGGAGTCACAGTTCCCTTCATCAGATACAAGTAGGAATGGAGATCCTTGAGTCCGACTTGTATCTAACGAAGGGAGTTTTGACTCTCCAAAGCTCATACCCTGGACATCTTGATCAGTCGCTGAGGTACTACCGGATTCAAATCTAGCAGTCTTAAGGCTGTATCAGTACTACTGTATTTCCCCAGAAATTTCCGGGCTTTTCATAGAACTGCAACTTCTGGGTTTCTCGCGTTCAAACTGTTTTAAATGTTCAACTTGGACAGTGCCCAGAAATAGACAGACATCAACATTCAAGCCTCACCAAACAGGGTCCCATGTGTCCAGCATGGTTCGCACATTGAATGCCGTCCCACTTCTAGTCTCAGGGCAGAAGTCGTTTTGAATGACAGGTTTATTCGGTTTTGTTGTAGGGTTCTTGAGTCTTTGGGCCCACTTGCAGGCATCCCTCCCTGAAGGATGAAAACGGAGTGGCTGAGTTTTAAAACAGAGCAGAGCGCAACTGACTTAAAGGCGCAAAGGAAATACTGGGAGCTGTGATCCAAGAGGCCGAGTTATATAGCAGGGCGCCAGCAAGGAGAACCCTGACCTATTGCGCCTTTTCTGTTTCCAGGCTTGAGATGTGTCTGTGCAGCCGGGACCGATCAAAGGCCTCCTCCTCCCGTAGACTGCAGGGGCTGCGTAAGAACACATCCCTTCATTTCTGTGTGTTTTTTAGTGTGAAAGGAATCCTTTGAGGTTAACTCTTTTCCCCTGCCACCTCCATTCACTACAGAGCGCTCATCCGCCCCGGACACTTTGGGAGTCCCTGGTCCTCGACACCAGCTTCCTGGCTTGCAACGTAAGTGATTCTTGCTCAGTTCCCACCTTCTTGCATGAACGGAAGTGGTATTTTCTGTCTCTGGTTCTACATCTTGGTCATCTCTTTAGAGCTCGATGCGGCAAATGATCCTTAATACGATTTCACGACGGATCCCCGACCGGTAGAGCCGAGTTTCCTTCCCCCTTCGTTTGTCTTTGAGAGACAAAGCGATGTGGCCAGGGGGCAGATTGACGCAGAGGTCTCGAGCCAGCTTCCAAGTCGTTCCTGAGCCCTGGAATTCTTAATCTCTAGTCCCAGCTGCATGGCGCAAGGCGATGAGGGGAAAGCACTCTGCACATGCTTTGAGTCTTGAAATGTACTGGGTTCGACACGCGAGTAGTGATCAGCTCATATTTATTTAGTGGATCAGCTCAAACTGAGGACAACTCAAGTGGGGCTGGAGCCCTGCTTATAAGCCCATCCAGCGGCACACCCATCACACACCCACTCCCAACAGTGGGCTATTTACACACTCCTAGCATCCTAATTGGTGGCTGTCAGGATCCAGGGGGTCTATTGTTTTCCTCCCCAAGCTCACC